>NW_018165537.1:168137-175382 GCF_001263595.1 Phalaenopsis equestris
GGTGTAGTTGGACAAAATGAAATTGGGATTATTTTGGATTTATTAGGAATTATTGGAATTTTTTGGATTTTGGGTCATGGAGGGGTATCTTGGTAATTTGGTCATTTTTGAAAATTTTGACAAATTTGGATGTATTCAAGGTGTTTGAAATGGGTTTTGATCAATTTTGGGTATTTTGGCAAAATGTGGGAATTTTAGCCAAATTTGGGTCCCAAGGGTAGTTAGGTAATTTGAAGGTGCCTCGGGGCGAAAGACCAAGTTAGGCATTTCACATAGAATTGGATAGATATCCATTCTAAATGAACCATGGATTAATGCATTGTGAAGATATGGTGTATCCTAGTTCCAAGTCACCACCCAAGGTCAATCCTAAAGCCAAGTAATCCTATAGGGACTCTTCTTGAATTCTCTTATAATGATCTTACCTACTAAAAGCTAGAGGTTAAGATCAATATGTGGAATTTCAAGTTGAGTAAAAAGAAGAGTTTTGAATTTCTAATGGTGGGGGTACCTTTTCTAATTTTCTAAGACTAGTCAATAGGAAAGTCCTATGGCTAGACCTAGACTACTAAAGAAGTTTCTAGACCTCAACCAAAAGTGAGGTCAACAGATGACTAACTTGAGGAGGTGTATCCCAAATAAGCATATGATTTTGAAGAAGGTGATACCATAGGTTTTTATGAGAGTTTTTATTCCTATTGTACCTATTGATAGTCATATTGTTGTTGTTTTGGTTCTTTTTGTAAAGTTGAAGTTGTGAGACAGTTCAATTATTGTCTCATGATTCCCTCTCCAAAGAACCCTCTTACTTGAATCATAAGAACGATTCTGAGAAGAAGAGTGATTGAAGGTAAATAAGATGGAGACTAGGCAGACAATTGAAGAAAGAACATCAAGAGCTTATGTGAGGTAAATCTCGTGTGATAAGTCAAGCCTATACATCGAAATAGGATCAGATGAAGACATTTTGAACCAAATATTCACAAAATAATACCTACATAAGTTACCCAAGTAACCAAAGAATCAAATTTTTGTGTTTGGTTTGGGTTCATGAGCACTCCCAAAAGAACACATCTCTTTAATTAATTACATCTTGGGGGTGCCCAAGAATACTCTTAATTAAAGGAGTCTTGCCTATACTTATGCGATGACTAGTGAGAGGGTGTGATAAATGATGGTTAACTTATAGGAGCATCCTGATGCTTTCAAAGCTCTTGCAGGGCCATAGGAGAGAGAGTGAGTCTATTATGGTCTCAAATGAGTGAAGGCTCATCGGCGAATGGGGCCTATGAAATAACTGGATCATTCTGTAGAGTATGCACTATGCTTTCAGGCTTAATTGAACCATAACGGTAGAAGGTGAATTACAGTATCCTAAATGGGCGGTAGTTTGTCCGCAATTGGGGTCTACGAGAAGACATTGACGAAATGTCAGGTAAGCTACAGGGCTCAAAGCAGGTAAGAAAAAGAAGGATACAATAATCCAAATCGTGTAGAGATAGTCAGGTCAAGGTACCACACATATGTCATCCTAAGCTATTAAGACCTAAGTCTACTTGATCATGAAGGTAGTCAACCCTACACAACCGAAGATCCCTTATTAGAAATCCTTGAATTGTCTCATTCAAGGGGACCTTGGTAGCCCTATGATCAAGAGATGGAAGCTCTAAAATCTATGACCCTATGTAGGTAGAAAGTAGAGGCAAGACTTATACTTCCTAAAGTGTCGAGAAAGCTGTTGGAGTGGAAAATGAGAGAGGCAGGGCCACAAGGCCAAGATGCTCTCATAAATGACTTATTCCCTGCTGAGACGGGGAAGCCTCTAAAACCCTAAGCGCGTTAGAAAACCACCTAAGTAGAAATATTATGCTTACCCAATCGGGTTAAAGAAGTGTGGGGCTTCTCATCGAGAAATGCAAATATGATGTAGTGATCTACAAGTCTTAATATGGAGGCCTTCGTAGTATGACTTGGGTGATAGTCATGCAATACAAAATCATTTTAAATATAGTCCAAAGGTCATGCAGGAAAGTAAAAGTAGATTAAAAAAAAACTTGAAATGTTTTAATCCAAAATTTTGATTAGTCTTAATATTTTATTATGATTTATAAAAGATTTATATTTTTAAGTCCTTAGAAGTTTAAGTTATATTTGTGCATGATCCCCAGACAATCCATAAGCCAAGAAAAAAGAAATTTCGAGCTCGCCATGCAATGTAAAAAGGAATCCAAATATAATGAATAAAAGACCCAAATGTTGCTGGGTCGGTAACAAATCCCAGTAAAGCAAAAAAGATGGTTAAGCACCGCAAATAAAACTCTTGTTCTAATGTTATACATTAAAGAGAGGTCAAAGTTGCTCTTATTCTTGATAAACCATTGATTTTATATAATGCTACCCTAGATGAGTCCATCAGAGCCCTGCTCGCTCAAGTTAATGAAAATGTCAAAGAAATTATGTTATATTACCTAAGCCATCGTCTTATCCTGATATAAATTAAATAGCCATCTATCAAAAAGTACTGTTTGGATATAGTCTTTATAGCGTACAAGTTAAGGTATTACATGCATTCACATCATTTGAAATTGATTTCTAAAGTCAACCATTTACTGTATTTAATGACTAAACCAACGCTCACCAGGTGACCAACTCATTGGTTGATGATATTGTTATAGTTTGATATAATGTACGTCCCTTTTGCATGCCATGGAAGGTCAAGCTCACCAACTCTTAGCATCACACACACTTCACACTGACTCACCAATAAATGATAACCTTCCCGATGAATAAGTCATGAGTTTGGAGGGTCGAGCCGGGTTTTTTCGGAGCTGTATTTTTTACAATGTAATGTCTTCTCATAAAATCGTGGGTTCTCAATCTTTGATCCTCGATAAGGCAGATATTGGGTTTATATTCATCACCCCTGAAAAGGGAATGATGCACTTTTCTTATCACCTTTTAGAGCGTTATATATATAATGAAGTCGAGTATGAAGCTCTTATTATAGGTTTAAAGCTGAAAATTTCAAGGATATTAAGAAAGTCAAGATCTATGATGACTCCCAACTGGCTATCAAACAAATTGTTGGGATCTATATAGTCCTTAAACCTAAAATTTCATATCATCAAATTACCATGAAACTTCTCGAGCTGGTTTCAATTGTAACTTTGTACCATATTCTATATTATAGCAATGTCGTGGCGGTTACTCTGATCAAACTCGTGAAGGTGCTTGCTTATCCTAAGAACGACTTCATTTCCATATTAGTGTAGGTTTTGTCCCATATAGATATGAAATATATCAATCAACTAGAAGTCAAGGCGTGGGTTGCCAGGGCAGAAGATGAACAAGTCAACGACTGGAGACAATCTTTGATTGATTATCTCCACCAGTTCATTCCAAAATATGTTTGAGGTAAAAACTGTCAACTGCAAGTTTTGTGTGTGAACACTAAAAGGTTTAGAAAATAACATTTTGCTTTATTAAAAGTATAACTAACTAAAATTCTCAATAAATTTTGTTTTATGTTTTCCTTTGAATGTTGGATTTATCATTGTGCATAATAACAATTATGAAATCAATCGAATTGTGTTAAATTTAACAATTAATAAGCTTGTGATTTGATACATTAAAGTCAACTAATTATTCTTGATGAACCCTCAATTGATACAATATGAGTCAACATGTAATTTGAAAAGCTATGATCAAATGAAAAATCTCATGTTGCAAACTCAGAGAAACGCATTATGTCCAAGTTAGCATTATATATATCTAATTTTACTTGTATAGTAGTTTATGGCATAACTATACAGCTATTACTAAGGTAGGTACTACCAATCCGATGGGCGAGTTACTCTAAGCCTCAAGACAAACTAATCTAATAAATCAACAAACCATTTTTTATAATAATGAAATTTGAGTAGGTTCTCTTAACCCTGTCGATGAATATGAAATAATTGATAGTCAATATAATGATGAAAATAATGACATTAATGGCTCACATGGTAGAAATAGATTTCATGTTGAACTATCACAACTTAACAATTCAAAGCCATGACTTAAACCAACAACTGATATCTACTGGCCTGAATTTGACATATCAAATGATGTTGATTATTATTCTACATTATGTTGATTATGAAGTATTAATCATTATGTTGATTATTATTGTGCAACTCAATAATGGAATGTTAATCTAGAATTTGATAGTTGATACGGCCCAAAAACTATAAAGAACTTATGAATCACATGAGTAGATGTGATGTACAGAAAAAGGTCTGTGTATCGGTTCCGCAAGGATCAAGCGAATATCTAAATTGAAAAACTTCTAACCTACTAATTTTGTATCTAGCCTGAAAGTATGAAGTTTCATATTTTTGTAAAAGCGACTGATCATAATTTTCAAAATATTAAAAACTATGCTAACGAGGTGAGGGTTTCAAGAGCTTTATGGTACAAGTAAAGTCTCTTTTGAATTGGTTCTATAAGTATTTTGGTTTAAATGAGTGATCAAAATGATAGGTGTCAATCAGGAGCAACACTCTTCCTTATTCCCTCCTGGGCATCTAAGAAAGATCGACTAACAAAAAGTTTAACTAAATTAATGTAGTTAATCTAATCATTCCAATAAAAATTCTCTCAAATCTCAAAGTTCATGATAATGTTTAACAATTCAACTAAGCAGGATGAATTTAATTTAAGATTTAAAGGTTAACTTAACACCGTATATGAATCATAATGAGAATTACACACACCTAACATTCATGCATGGTAATTTAAAATAGAATAAAATTTATACGCACTACACGTGCTTGTAAACAATAACGTCGCAATTTCATTAAAATGAAACTCTCAAAATACAAAATTTTGATGGATAAATAAAATTATGAATAAACAAAGAACTCCGCAGACTTATCTTAGACATTCTCCAACCATTTGATGATTGCACACGCACAATTACACACACTAAATTTACATAAATACTCTCCCCTCACCACTCTCTTGTTAAATCTTTTCCCATGCCTTTTCTCCATCTCCTTCTGCATATAAAATAGGCCAACGACCTTTTACCATTCGGCTGAAAAAAATCAGTTAGAGCCTCCATTGCGAATGACACATGTGAATTGCCAAAACCACCAATTTGTGTTAACTGAAGCCTAGGTGCTGGTTTGTGGCGTCTAGTCGCTAGTTTCTGGCACCTAGACACTAGAGTTGCGACATATATTTTCTGCCTTCTTGGGTTGGATTTATAAACACAGGGCACCTAGGCACTCGAATACAATGCATGGGTGCTAAGTCTACAACTCTCAGTCATTAAGGATGCAACACCTACTTCTCACCTTCTCTATATTTTGGATGAAGCCAGAGCTTCTCAGCGCCCAGGCGCATGGCTCCAATGCCTAGGCATCAGTTTATCACTCAATATTTTCATTTAATTCTTCTGCTTTGATGACTCTTCAATCCCGAATCTTACAAAACACATCACAAATACCTTCCAAACGTGTTAAATTAACATAAAAATGATTAAAATAAAACATAAATTAATAAATTTCCCACACAAGTCAAAATCCCTAGAGCTTAAATATTTCATCGTCAAATAATTTCAAAATTTAAAATTAAAATATTACAAAATGCAATGGTAGATAGTGACTATAGATTTAGTTCATCCTAATTGGTAATAAGTAAAGATAAACATGTAATTCCTTCATATTGAACTTTCAGAGTTTGTCCATAATATCCTAACCTCACAAATACTAATTCAAATATATTTATTCATCCTAAGGTACTCATATGAAGCTTAACTAACATAAAATTGATATCAACCAAAAAAACAACTTATCTATTCAATTTAATCACCTTGTTCTAGTTTTTATTTCTATGAATACAAAGCTTCTAATTTAAGTTATAAAAATCATTGATCAGTTAAAGTCGAGAAGAGAAATTGACACCAATTTTAAAAATCAAATTAATTACATCAAAATATTTGAGTCGTATCTCAAAAAGTGTTTGATTCAACGTCCTTAACTTGACATCGCATGATTTATTGCTTGAGATGATCCAAAATCATAGTCTCTCTAAAGACAACCCTATCTTCCTCTAGATATAATTTCAATTTCTGGTCATTTACCTTAAAGACTCTTAACAAAGTTCTTGTCTTCAATATCATCACATTAAAAGGGTAAACCTTCATTACAATAAATGAGTCAAACTGTCAGAACTTAATTTTTCATGAAATAATTTCAATCGAGAATTGTACAATAATACCTGTTGTTCTGACTCAAAATTTTTTTTAAGAAGCTTCTGATCTTGCCATTTCTTTATTTTCTCCTTACATAAATTGTTAGTATTAAATGATGTGATGAATGCATTCTAATTTGAACAATAAATATTAAACAACCCTAATTCCGAATAAAAAAATTAAAGTAGGGATTGCCACCACAAATAATATTTTTAAAATATGCGAATCATTCGAGCAAAATCACTGCGAGAGAAGATAGAAATAAAATTGAGTCACTTTTTTATTGAATAAAGTGCCAAATTAGTTCACATTTATTTATACGAGAAACTGTTTTAGTCCCATAATTTATTGAAGTAACAAAATAATCTCCCAATTATCTTAAAATTATAATCTAATAATTTTTTATGAGAACTATTTCAACTCAAATTTAAATGATCGAGATTATTTTTATATTTTTAGAAATTCTAAAATTTAAATAAATAATAAGCTATTTTAACAAGCTATTCTTCTGTTTATTCAAACCAATTTTAAGCGACGGACTAATTTTTTTCCCGAAATAAAATTTGAGCGATTATTTTTACTCTTCCACGCCCTTCTTCCACCGTCCGATCAGTCCGAGACGCAAAGAGCTCTGTGATCGGAATGAACGATGCAGGCCAGATTTTTTTGAAGGGAGAAGCCAGATAAGAGGTGCCAAAATCTGCACAAACGTGTGCTGATTTGGTCGTAGTGGCGGAGTCGTAATTCTCCGTACTTCGCTTTCTTCAGATAATTGTATATCCATTGTCCGTCTCCACTTCGTCCTCTCTCTCTCTGCATCTGTGGCTTCGCTAGTGGTGAAAAGAGAGGTAAAGGCGACGAGGTCACGAGAGATCAGCTCTTCATTTCTGCAACTCCCCAATCGGAAACCCTTTGAATCTTAGAGACCATATGGAGCGATCAAGAGAAGGGTGGGATTGAGAGGTCGCCGGAATAGTAAGCGAGTTCACGGACCAGTGCGGAAGAGC
>NW_018165537.1:175394-177609 GCF_001263595.1 Phalaenopsis equestris
GGAAGAGCGATCGATTTGGGAGGGCGCTGTTTTGTCGCGTTGAAGAAGGCTCTGCGAAAGGTTGGTGTGACGGGGACTGAAGTATTTCTGTGTTTCGGAGTTGATGTGAGCGAGAAGAGGGGAAGTAGAGGAAACGATCATGGATCGGGCGGCGTTGACCGTTGGGCCGGCGATGGATATGCCGATAATGCATGACAGCGACCGTTACGAGCTGGTGAGGGATATTGGTGCCGGAAACTTCGGGATCGCGAGGCTAATGCGGGATAGGCAGACCATGGAGCTGGTGGCGGTGAAGTACATAGAGAGGGGCGAGAAGGTTGGTTGGTTAGTCGATTGATTAGTTCGAAGATTTTTATGGATCCTGTTGCTGTTTTCGTTATTGATATTATGATTTTTGTATCTGTTGCTTTTTTAGTTGTCGTCGTACTTCGGCTTTATGGAGTTTATTGTTTGGATTTTGTTTCGATTGAGACTTCTAGCCATGTGCTTTGCTGTAAAAAACTGGGTATTTATTCGACTTTATTTTGGTGTTAGTTATTGGGTAAATAAATTACTTTGATTTCTATGGATGGCATGCTGGACTTTCCGAGAAAGTTGAATCGGCTGAATCATTGAGGAGCTTTTCTAACTTTCTATCGCTTTTTCTTGATGGTAAATCTAGTTTTGGAAATCTGAAATAATTGGTTCCTTTTTTCTTTTTGAAAATCCTGTCTTTCCTACCATCGATGGACAAGTGCACGGGCTTGTAATTGTAAATATTTATTTTCTATGTTGTCTTTATGTCGTTTAGTGTGTTCTCCCTCAATTTAATTGTTAGACAAGGCTTATTGAATGTCTTCACCACCTAATTCGGCCATCTGGTATTACTTTGCCTCTTTTGATTGTGCAGATAGATGAAAATGTTAGAAGGGAAATCATTAATCACAGGTCTCTGCGGCACCCAAACATTGTTAGGTTTAAAGAGGTGCGCCTGACAGTTCTTATCACACCTTCTACGGAAGAACTTAATGATTTCTGTTATCTTGTTCTTCTGAGGGAACCATTATACAGGTTATCTTGACTCCAACCCATCTGGCTATTGTCATGGAATATGCTTCTGGCGGGGAACTTTTTGAGCGCATTTGCAATGCTGGACGCTTCAGTGAGGACGAGGTTTCTATGTTACTGGATTCATGGTTACTTAGTTCTTTAGGAAATGTATATTGATACTTTATTATTCTTGTAGGCTCGTTTCTTCTTTCAACAGCTCATATCTGGAGTCAGCTATTGTCACTCCATGGTATTTCACTTAGTTCTTTTTCGTTTGTTTTTGTAAGCTAAATCTGAGAAAAATTCACTATGCCTTTTGTTTTAAACTCTTGTCAAGCAAGTGTGCCACCGGGATCTAAAATTAGAGAATACCCTTTTAGATGGGAGTGCTGCTCCACGGTTAAAAATATGCGATTTTGGCTACTCTAAGGTATGCACTTGTTTGTATAGTAATTGACTAATTACTGATTTTTTGATTTGTGAGCAATAGAAGTTTTATTATCATCACCTTCGTCAGATGCATCCCAGCTATTTGGGATCAGTTTTGGATTCCTTATTTTTCATTCATTCATTCTCATAATCATCCATCCCAAGTTTGATTCTGATTATAAGTGAGAATCTTTTCTCATGAATTGAAAAAAAAAGCATTTGCTTCTTTCCTTTTGTAAAACTAATTTCTTTCAGAATTATTAATTTATGCATGTGTTGTTCTAGTGGAAGAAGAATACAGAGTTCTCCCACAGCATTAATAATGATTTCAGTATGAAATTTAATTTCTTTTGCTACAAATTGATGTTCTTATTTGTTTTCTCCTTTTCTACTTGGATGATGCTTGTTAACATGGTAGTATTAAAACATGTTTTTTCAGTCTGCAGTATTACATTCTCAACCAAAGTCCACTGTTGGAACTCCTGCATATATTGCTCCTGAAATTTTACTCAAGAAGGAATATGATGGCAAGGTATGCCTTTTTTCTCCTAAATAGAGACCTACTGTTGTTCCTATCAGTTTAGTGATGTAATGTGGAATTAAAAGTTAAGAATTATTGATTTATTTTGTGCTTGCAATTAATTGGAGAAGCAGAAGAAACGAAGTGCAAATGGACAACAGTAAAAAGAGTTGTGAGAGCTTTTTTTAATTAAAGAAATTAAGAGAGACTGCATATTGTTTTTGGGGGGGCGGGGGG
>NW_018165537.1:177637-178447 GCF_001263595.1 Phalaenopsis equestris
GGGGGGGGGGTTGTTAATCCTGTTGTCAGAGAGTAAATGGGATTGAGAGAGTTTGAGCAAAAGAAAACGATGTATTAAATTGTGCACCCTTTTTTTTCTTCTATGAAAATGCGTCGCACATTCTTAGACATATGAAGGTCTTCACGGCAAGGTCACCACAAAGTTAGAAGGAAAGTGTGGAGAACTCTTGTAGGGTTTGGGGGGCAAAGCCCCTAAAAATAGTTGCTATTTATGATTATAAATCGAGGGTATTTGAGAATTTAATTGTATTTTGGCCTCGTTAGTTTTTTTTTTTTTTTAAAGAAGGGGAGCAGAGCATCTTGCATCTCAAAGAAGTTAGGGTTTTAATTTTTCACAACCACTCATAATCAAATTTGCAGTGGCAATGCGAGATGTAGCCATCAATTGAGGGAACCTCTGCTCCAAAATTAGGGTCAACCTTCTGTTGACCTCATTTTTAGTGAGGTCTTAAGTCTCCTACTCTTAGAACCTAGGATCTAGATTTAGGAGTTCTTATTGACCATCCTAGCGGACTAGCGATGGAGCCCACCTCCCATAGAACTTCAAATTGCTTCTTTACTCATTTTTTGTGAAAACTCGCACGAATGGTCCCAAGCACTCAACTTCTAGTTGCAAGGGCTAAGGACCAACATGCAGAGGGTCTAAAAATGAGTTCCTATAGGATCAAACGACCTTAGGTTAACCCTCGGTGGCTCGGCAACGCACTTGTTGCATCACGCACAATTTTGGCTTAAATTGACTCGCCCGCCGGCAAACTCGTCCGGACGACCCCGGATGACGAAACGGACT
>NW_018165537.1:193742-201095 GCF_001263595.1 Phalaenopsis equestris
ATCTCTAAAAATGCAGTCACACAGTAGGATAGTTTGGGAAGTCACTGGGATTCTCCTCAGGATCTATGACATCCCCTACCTTTTCTTTTTTTTGGACTAAAAAAAAAAATAAGTGTTCCTCATTGAGCCATTCCCATTTGGTTTTCCTAATCCTACCTTGAAAACCTGAACCTTGAATTCTTGAAGACTAGAACCATTGATCATTATCGAGAGTTTTCTCAAGTGACTCCCGTCATTTGGGATGTAATTAACTATAGGGGCTTGCCTCTATAGGGAACTTGGAACCCAGGTAAAATAAACCCTATTTAATCTTTGTATTAAATAGGGGAATTTGTCGGTCATATATAAAAGGTTCGCAGACCAAACGGATGTCACAAATCTCTTAGTTTGCAGGATTGGGTCTATCGCTGAGGTCTACACTTATCTCTCGGGAAGGTGTAGCATTCGCGGTATCAGGCACGATTATGCAAACTATCAGACCAATGAACCATTTGGTCTCATTTTTCAAAAATTAAAACATACTGCTTTCAAAACCCAAACTATATATTTATTATATTAAATTAAATTTCCAAAATTATATTTTCATATTCATATTTTCAAATCTATCTATCAATCGAAAAAGTTGACCGACACCTTCATCTAGAAATTCTTCCTAACCAGCTCTGTCCTTCGGTTTAGGAATTCCTTCAAACTCAAGGAACTTCAAACAAATCCCAAATCCCTTTAGCTTATGTTTTGAATTCAAACCTCCAAGCCCTAACCTCCCAACCAACCAAATTCATTTGATTTCATCACGACCTTATTCAAACTCAAACCTTTCACCTATCTAAAGTCTTAAGTTTTCTGGGTAAAACTTCTTTAGTGGAATAATTAAATTTTTTTTTATGGGGTTTTTCATGACATTCTATCATTAAACTATAAGTCCCATAAGGGTTGTGGGTATGCATGAAAATGAGAGAGGAGAGACAAAAGTGACATTGGTGGGGAAGAGGAAATGATGAATTTGCGGAAGAGAGAATCTAGCCGAAGAAAAGAGAAAATCATTTTGTTAGAGAGTAAACGGGATTGAGAGAGCTTTAGCAAAAAAAAAACAATGTATTAAATTGTGTACCCTATTTTTTTCCTACTATGAAAATGTGCCACACATTCTTAGACATAGGTAGACCTTCACGGCAAGGTCACCACAAAGTTAGAAGGGAAGTGTGGAGAACTTTTTTAGGGTTTGGGGG
This sequence comes from Phalaenopsis equestris, assembly GCF_001263595.1. Taxonomy (NCBI): domain Eukaryota; kingdom Viridiplantae; phylum Streptophyta; class Magnoliopsida; order Asparagales; family Orchidaceae; genus Phalaenopsis; species Phalaenopsis equestris. The sequence continues at coordinate 194,972 of NW_018165537.1, forward strand.
GCAATGCCCCGAAAAATACTTGTTATTTAAGATTATAAATTGAGGGTGGATGAGAATTTAATCGTATTTTGGCCTCTTTAGTTTTTTTTTTCTTAAAAGAACATCTTGCATGTCAAAAGAAGTATGGTTGTATTTTTTTACAACCAATCATAATGAAATTTGCGGTGGCGATACAAGATGTAGCCATCAATTGAGTGAACCTGTGTAACATTCTTGTGTGTTTTTTTGTGAACTTGTTTTTTATTACTTGTTTGTTTTGTTTGCTTTGTGTTTGTATATATTTCACTGAAATCTATGAGAGGTGGCAAAGAGAAAGGAATATTGAGCAATCTATATCCAATTCTTCATTGCCTTATCACAAGGCTCTGGGTTTTTTTTGTTAGAGAAAATGACTCTTAATGTTTATTATGAAGAAATAAACAAAAAATAAATATTTTTCTAAATAAAGAAGTTCGAACAAAGCTAAAGGAAATTCAAGCTGTTTCTAAAATATAAATCCACTTATAAATGAAAAAAAAAATTGTCATGTTCTTCAAATGCGAGTATTGATTGAACGACCATCATACATTCTCCTATTTTATGAATAACTCTTAAAAAGAGTTATGCTAAAATCACACAAATAGACTTGAAGAGATGCATTGCAACTCATCGTGTGCTCCTAATGAATCATCCATTGATGAAAGAGGTTGCAAATGAGCAAAGTAACAAAATTAGCTCGAAGGACTTATTGTTATCCCATTGACATGAATTGATCAACATTTAAAATTGGTGGAAGAATTGGTTAGGGATGTGAACCAAATAAGGATTAAAATTAGGCTTAATAACAGTAATGTCAAACACAATTAACACAAAAGCTTAAGCTTATGGTCGAGGGCTAAGCATTTAGTATTTAACTTATCTGATGAGGAGCTAAAGATGATATTCTTGCAGGCCTTTTTAATCTCCACCTATTGTGACAACTCTACACATTGACTATCCTCTATCTGAAACAATATATATTTTTTTTAAACATCATTAAGTACACGTTCTAGGAGACCACTTAATCTCACAGTGTTGGAGTAGACTTCCACTCTTGAATCTTGTTTGATCATGGTTGAAAGACAAAAGACCTATAGGATTTGCATACTATATGGATTACTAGATCCATTGGCTATGGTTGAAAGGCAAAAGGTCTATAGGAGTGGCATACTATATGGGCTATTAGATCCATTGGCTTTAATGCCACTTGCTAGGGAGTGCAAACTAAAGTTGTAATAGGGATGTATTAGGTACACTCATAAAGATCAAATTAGGGTCTCATGTGGATGAAGGATCGAGCAATAAAGATTAAAGTGCTGGTTGTTCAGGGCATGCTAGGAGAACGAAAATTAAATGAATTGTTGGGTGGAAGGCAATCTGCAACGTGGATTATAATCCATTTGGTTGAGGTTCACCTAGAAGTCAAACTGTCAAATTTCGCATGGTAACATCAAATTTTCTTGTCAGCATAAGAAAGAATTATTCTCATTTAGAAAGTTGAAAAAGGTTATTGAAAAGACATTTAAAACAAGAGTTAACTTGATAGAAAGATGTCTATTCATTATAACGAGAAACAAATCATGCAACTATTCATTCTATCCAAGGGTTTAATACATCATAAAGGCATTAAAAGGTGCATACCTTCAAGGGGACAACTGTTATGAAGACCTTTGCTTCATCTTTGAGATGTCAGTAGAGGAGTTATTAAAAAGGGAGAGATTAGGAAGACAATATTATCTCTTCTCCTTCCTACATAATGGACATAATTTAGCCATATTGAATCACATTAAATTATTGATTTTTTTTTATTCTCTATCTTACTCCCTAGCCAAAGCATCTTTCTAGATTCTCTAGAAGTTTACGAACTTCAAGACCTTAAAATTTTGTGATCCATATTTTGGTATTTTTATTGAGATTCCATAAAGCTGAGGGAAATGAGTCGTGAAATACAACTGAGGTGATAACTTTTGGATTTTTCATTCCTATATCGAAATCTAAAATCTGCATAGCCCAATACTTTTACCAACTCAACACCCTAACTATTCATTTCACAATTCCTAGCCTAAACCCTAAATTTTCAAACGTTAATCTTTCTATCTCCACAAAAATCCACCTGAGTGCTTACCACTAAATATTGAAGTCCTCTGCCAGATATCAAAATCTTGATCGAGAGAAAATGATATAATACCTTTTAGGAGAAACACTCGAGGGGGTGTCTAGGAACTTGCTATGGAAGATATGTAACAAAATATTCTCCAATTGCAACAAAGGTTTGCCTCCTTTAAAAGGAAACAATCTAGAGAGATCACCCACGATGACTCATCGGATTAGAAGGAGAAAGTGAACCCCTTTCATCATAAAGTTTTCAGTAATGAAGAACTAATACCCTGATGATTTTGCATTAAATATTAGAAAAGTTAGAATTTTAGAGTAAAAATTGATTTATGACGATCGTATGAATCATGACGAGTTTATTGATTGACTCCAAATAGTGAAACAGGTATTTGAGTACAACAATGCTCCACCTAATGGAATGGTAAAGTTAATCACCATCAAGTTAAAGAAAAGTTCCTCACTATGGTAGAAACATGCGAAGCTCTTACGCTAGCATGATGGAAAAATCAAAATCGCTACTTGGTTCAAAATGATAAGGGAGATGTGGTGTAGTTTTCTTGAGATTCTACCACTTATTGTAGAAATATCTTTTAGTAGCATAGTTAATTGTTGAGTTCGAGCAATTTATTTTGAAATTTGAACTTAGTGGAGCAACGGAGAATACCGTAGCCCGATATCTTGGGAGATTAAGAGTTAAGACCATTTGTTGGCAATGTGATACAATTACAACCCTATTGGGCATCACAAGATGTCTAGATTGTAGCGGTGAAGGCAGAGAGACAATACAATATTATTAAGTCCACATAACCCTTCAAACAAGGTTCAACTGTCGGATGAAGCGGTGAGTGCACCCATTAAAGTGCACAAAGCAACCTTTTTCAAAGATAAATTACTCAAAAGTGAAGAAAAGGTGGAGATCACCAACAATACCAAATTCATTTTAACCAAGTGCTTTAAGTGCTACAATTTTAGGGATATTGCATTTTGATTGCCCAAACAGGACGATGATCTCACTCACCGAGCAAGAGCAGTGAAAAATATAGACAATAAGACATGAGATATATGAGAAGGTGATGATACAAAGGAGGAGGATCAGCTTCCAACCAATGAGGGGGATGTGCTAGTAATTTGATAGGTCTTTGAGACCGAGCCCACAATAGAGCAACAGTGGCTCCACCACATCTTTTGTACTAATTGCATCATGTAGGAAAATGTGTGCAGTCTCATTATACATGGAAATAATTGTACAAATGTGGTACTTACACAGGGGATACACAAATTGAACTTGGCCACTCAACAATGCATCGACCTTTATTCTTGGTCTTGGTTAAAAATGAATAAAATCACAGTTGATAAGAGATTTCTCGTGGAATTTTTTATTGGAGACAAATTCTAGGAGCAAGTGTGGTGCGCCGTGATACCAATGGATACTTGTCACGTCTTAGTAGGTCGTCTTTGATAATATGACCATTGCACATATCATGATGGCTACAAAACACATTCTTTTACCAAAGATGGGGAAGTGCATTGTGCTTTTATCATGGTAAGTGTTCGAGGTAATAAATATTTATACAGAGTTTTAGGATGTTGTATCACGAACTATCTTTTTCCAAACTTTGAAAGGATCACCAACAACGCTAGCATTTGTTGTCCAAGAGGGCAATGTGTTCAAGAAGCCGATACCTGTACATTGTCATTACTGAATGAGGTTCAATATGTTGTCACTCAGATAGAGTTTCGAAGCTTTTGAGCTATTTCTGGAAGGCTCTATGGAGTAAATGGGTATTAGATTCCATTTTAGTTTAGTACTATCGTTCTAGATAGAGTGTCGGATTGGAGTGATGAATCACAACATTGGAAATCTCCTTAGGTATTTTGTGGGAAAGAACACCCGACAATGTGATTCATGTTTTACTAGAGATGAAGAAGAAGCTTCTCGTAGTTGGGAAGAATGATGTAGGAGCGTGTTGCAAGGGATCATAGTTGGAAGAATGATGCAGGAGCGTGTTGTGAGGGATCTCCTTAGGTATTTTGTGGGAAAGAACATCCGACAATGTGATTTAGGTTTTACTAGAGATGAAGAAGAAGCTTCTTGTAGTTGGGAAGAATGATGTAGGAGCGTGTTGCAAGGGATCATAGTTGGGAAGAATGATGCAGGAGCGTGTTGTGAGGGATCTCACGACCTCATTTTCACGGGACTCAATGATCTGCGAATTTGTAGTGATTCCATGGGATTGCTGATATCCTCACGATCGCGGTTGCCGATAGTCGGGGTCGCCCGGTTATCAAATTCAACCATGTTTTTTTTCTTTATTGTTTTTTTCCTATTATGTTATCTCTATTTATGTTATTTTCTATTAGGGACCTATTTATGTATTTTTTTTTCCTAGAGAGGAACCTATTTATGAAAATCAAAGGAAAACAAGCAAGATAGGAGGTTGATTTACTTTTCAAGAGGTAGTTCGTTTCTCCCACGCTTTAGACATCGCTAGGAACACCACACGAAACAAGAAAACTGCAGCCAAACAAAAACATGCATAAATAAAGCAACACCCTAGGTTATTCCCCTTAATAAAATCCCCTCACAACATTTGAAAACTTTCCTTACAATCTTTTCCTCCAAACTCCCTCAATTCCTCCTTTTTGAGTATGTGATTTGGGCCTAGTGGACCCCACTTGCTCCATCCTCTCTTCTGTTGCGACAATAGGTTGTTCGACCTCTTCACTCGACAAGGACCGGCTAGTCTGTTGAAGGAGCGGGTTGGTTGGGTGGTGTTCGACCGATTTCCAGGGACCGACCCTCTTATGCTTGTTACAGGCGTAACAATACTCTTCCCAATACGTACATTGTCCTCAAGATGAAAGGATGAAAATTGTTTTTGGATCACCTCGTAAGGCTCTCATGTTGCTTCATAGTCTGACAGTCTTTCCACTTAACCAATATCTCCTTTGCTCCCCCCACTTGTTAGCACACTCCTCCAATCTCCAGCTGCTCCAAAATTACTTTCAAGTCTTCCGTCATTGTCGACAGTAGTGTAGATTTGGGTGTGTGATCTCCAATCACACGTCTCAGCTATGATGCATGGAAGATCAGTTTAGTGTGGATGATGGTGGTAAATTCAAATGGTAGGCTACTGCCCCGATGCATGCCATCACCTCATAAGACCCAAAGTATCTCGGTGACAGTTTTTTGCTTCTCTTCCTGGCCAAAGTCTTCTGTCTGTAGGCCCTCAATTTTAAGTAGATAATGTCTCCTGGTTCAAATTGCACCTCTCTTCTGTGTTTGTTCGCCTCTTCTTCATGATTTGTCAAGCTTTCAATAAATTACTCTTGATCTTTGCTGGTATCCTGTCCCTCTTTTCCAAGTATCGATCGATGCTGGCTATCGGTGTGCTCATAATGTATCAAGTGAGGTTGATTCGCTCATATAATATCTTGAAAGGAATTGTCTGTGCTGCGGTTTGGTACAAAATATTATATTAATATTCGGCTCATGCAATTCACTTAGCTTATAGCTTCGATGTATCATATACAAAACAAATCAGGTATTGTCGGCCGTTTTATTGTTCAACTTCACTTTCGTAGTTTGAAAAGGTGATGATTTTGTGATTTTTAAAATAATTTAAATATAAATATAACTTTTTTTTAAAGAAGTAACGTTTTTTAATTTTTAAAATAAGTGAGACCAAACGAGTCTCACATTTTCAAATAGTTTAGATGATTTAATACAATACTACAAGCAATACACTTATCCCGAAGAATAAATATATTACTTGTAATAGGGATTTAATCATCTAGACTAAACAATTTGTGACATCCGTTTTGATCTGCGAAATATTTTATAAAAAGGCCAACAAGTTCACCTATCTAACATAAAAATTAGATAGGGTTTATTTTATCTGGGTTCCTGGTTCCCTATAGAGGCAAACCCCTATAGTTAATTACATCTTAAATGATCGAAATCACTTAAGATAACTCTCGATTAAGATCA
>NW_018165537.1:202831-203636 GCF_001263595.1 Phalaenopsis equestris
CTTCGGTGTGCCTTTATCATCAACACCGTACGCCCCAAAACGACTACTTGCGACCTTGCTTGATGGTTTCAAGTATAGCAAAAGGCTATACGTGGACACTTATGCATCGGACATAAGCATCAAAAAGAACGAACCAAGAAGCAAGAAAATAAAAGAACAAAAATGAGGTGAGAGAGAGGAGGGACTGATTCACCTAAAACATCGAAAAGGACGAAGGATGAATCAATCCTCAAAGATCGTGACAAAAAGATTCGAAAATGAAGACCCGAAAAATCCCCGAATCAATCCGAAATGGGTATCACCTCCTCCAATTTCGCAAACAGATCAACCAAAATGTATTCTTTCCAAACCACTCAAAACAAGTCCAAACCAATGCCACAATTACATACGTAGCTCCACAACACTTATGCATTTACATATTCAATCTCTAAATTTAAATATTGCATTTACATCATCAAAATCTTTCACATTGGGTAAAGAAATGCCAGCACCAGAGCCTCATAATTGGAACTCAAAGGAAGCCCAAAGAAAGCCAACTAAAAAAAAAAACTCCCAACTCAATTAAAATAACCCACACAACCTCAAATTTTACATAGCGCCAACCTCTCCAAAGCTTTAGAAATTCTCATAAATAGAACGATCAAGTTCTTATTTCCAAAAAGTAAACTCCTCGAAGTTTCAAAATTCTCACACAAGTATCACATGTAAACCTTTTCCAAAGCCCAAGCCAGTACTTCCAATTTCCAATAATTTTATATGTTTCGTATCATGAAATTGAAAGAGAACAAATTTCCAAATAGTCTTA
>NW_018165537.1:205234-205650 GCF_001263595.1 Phalaenopsis equestris
TCCGGCCAGCCCTAAGATCTCCCCGAAGTGGGGTTTTTATAGCAAGAGAGGGAGAAAGAGGAACACCATCGCTCACCTGGGCGGTGAGCCGAGCCAAGAGAAACGACAAACCTCGCGTGAGGAGGTGACGCCGCGAATCGCAGAGGCGTGGGAGCAGGTTGAAGCCTTCCGTAGAGCACGGAAGCACGCGGACGGGGGGACCTCGGCCGAGGCTTCGTGACGAAGAGGGAGGACCGCTCGGCTAGGGCTGCGATCGGGATGAACCGCGAACGAGAGGAAGGGGGCGGACGGGCTGGACCGAGCGACCGAGAGGAAGAAAGTAGGGGTCTTGCGTGCGTTCGATTTAGGGATTTAGGGCCTTAGGAATGTAAAAGGAAGATTCAGTTTATATAAATTAATATATATATATATATATA
>NW_018165537.1:206126-221195 GCF_001263595.1 Phalaenopsis equestris
TCTTTCGTAAGACGATGATCTTGTGCCATAAATGCAGGACATCAAAGAAAAATAGGAAGTGGTTAGAATTTCTAAAAGGGTGAGTCTCAATTCTAGTTTTCTAGGACAGTCAATAGGAACTCCTAGAACTAAATCTTAGGCTTTAAGGAGGAGAAAAGAAGACCTCACAAAAATGAGGTCAACAGGTATGTGTCCACACTCATGTTAACCACCTCCGTTTGCGCATCAATCTGGGGATGATGCGATGCTTCTTTTAAGGGCTGTCTCTTGCAACCTGAATAGCTCCTTCCAGAAGTGGCTGAAGAACACCTTGTGCCTATTCGATACAGTCGATTCCAGCACCTTGTGCAAACAGATCAATTCCCAGATAAACATCGTCGCGATTAAGACCGCAGTATAGGGATGTCGTAAGGGAATGAAATTTGCATACTTAGGCGATCTACGACCACCATGATCACTTTGAACCCTTCTGAACGAGACAACCCCTTGATAAAATCCATTGTCACTTCTTTCCAAACTTTCCCCATTAATGCTAGAGTCGTGGTCAAGTAAATGTGCCACTGACACACATTACATGTTGCCACCATTTCCTCCACGTCTCTGTGCATCGCCACTTAATACAACTCTCTTGTCAGACGAATGTAGGTCTTTTGCATTCCCCAATTGCATTGCCATAAAACTCTTATAATAATATAGAAATATACTTTAACAACTTGGGTAGCACGAATCACCCATGGTAGAGCAGCTGCTATCCCCTCAATACATATCTTGGGTGATTGTTCGACTCTTATCCTCCTCATCCCTTTCACTCTCCCATCTCAAGACTTCCCAATCTAGGAGCAATGGTATCGATAAAGCTGTCAATTGAGGTTGCTCCACCTTTCTCGACAGTGCACCAGCTGCCTTGTTCTCCAATCATAGTCGTTACTGAATCTTGAAATAATATCTCAATAGCTTAGACAACCATCTCTGATGCTCCTTAGTCACCATCTGCTACTCCAAAAGATACTTTAAACTCTTCTAATCTATCTTGACCAAAAAACATAATCTCAATAGGTAGGGACTTCTGAATGGCTAAGACAATTGCCATCAATTCCCGTTCATACATTGACTTTAGCCTCGCTTTGGCCGTAAGAACATGGCTGAAGTAGAAAATCGACCGCAGATCATGTATAATCACTGCTCCCAATCAATACCCAGACACATTTGTCTCCACCATGAATGATTTACTGAAATCTGAAAAGTGTTAATACCAAGACACTAGTCATGACCCTATTCAGATGTTCAAATACCTGTGTTACTACATCCCCCCTTTGAAGTTATCTATTTTCAGCTGCCCCGTCAATGGCCATGTTATCGTGTCATATCCTCTCACGAACATTCAGTAGTATCCGATGCGACTCAAAAATCCTTTAAACTCCTTCAAACTTCTTGGTAAGGGCTAATCAACTATAGCCTTGATCTTGGACCGATCCACTGTTACCCCCATTCTAGACACCACATGTCTTAGGTATTCCACCTGCAATGTGCAAAAGAACATTGCTTCAAGTTGGCATAAAATTGGTGTTCCCTCGGAGGAAGTAACCCGTTTGGCTGCTGGAAGACATCTATAAATAACAGTAGAAGCTGTTAGACCCCTTGCGGAAACTCTGCCAACTCTGAATCTCAAATCTCCTCAATGCTCTGCAACTCAACCAAGTAACCCAATCTCTCTTCCCAAGTCGGCTTGACCATGGTATCGAGCAACATTGTGGTTTTGCATAAGTTTGCATCTTCTCTCAGCACCACCTTTCTACACTCCACTTGTCAAGGACTTCCAATCCACCTTCATCTCTCTCAATGTTCGCAACCACTTTATCCCCAAAATGACGTCTGTGCTGCCCAAATCTAAAGTAAGGAAGTCTTCCACCACCTGTATGTTGTAGTGTCAGAACCAACCTCTTGCAATTTCCTTGACTTTTCTCCACATTCCCTGTCCCCATCTTGATGCTGAAGCTCCCTGTAGTCAGAACTTCAACCCTAACTTCACCACAACTTGATTTAAGATAAAGTCATGTGTGGGCCCCGCTATCCACCAACACCACCACCGACTGTTCCCCGATCCACCTTCATGGTTTGATTCAGAGTAAATCCAACCACTGAATTGAGGGACACATCCTTCACATCTAAATGCAAATGCTTCTCTGCTGTTTCATCTGCTGTTTCTTCTTTTCGTATCCTCCTCTTGAACTAAAACAACCTAAAGGGCGTGCTCTTTGCAATGGTGTCTTGGGAAGTATTTTCTCGTCACAGCGATAACACAATCTTTTGGCTTTTTTTATTCTACGCTTCTGCATCCGTGAGGCACTCGACATTACCCCTAGGTTGGGTCTTGTACCCTTCTCCTGTAGTGTTTCTTTCTAAAATGACATCGTTTAGGTCCTCTGTGTAGTGGCTTTCACGGTGCTCTTGTAGAACTTCCAGTGATGTTGCCTTTGTCGGTTTTTTCACTTGTTTTTTATCCTCCATCATTTAGGCGAGCTCCATCACTTCTCTCAATCCTCTCAGACTTAAGGGCGGTTGACTGCTTATATGTCGGGTTTTAGGCCTTTCAAGAAGTTCCCTTCTAGTCATGCTGCAGAAATCCCTTTCAACCTCCCTGACAAGTGCTCGAACTTCTCCCAGTACTCCATAATTGTCCCCTCCTGAGTTCGAGCATAGAATTTTTCGCGTAGGTCTTTTTCTCGAATGGCTTGGAAACGCTCCAACAAGCAATCCTTAAACTCCTCCCATGAGTGCATCAAATATCTTTACTTCATCCACTGGAACCACGCTAAAGCCTTCCCCTCCTAGCATAACCCTGCTGCCATGAGTGTCTCTTCCAAGTCAAGTGTTAATTGCAAAGTATCGCTTCACCTGATACACCCATTCATGTGCATCCTCTCCCTTCGAAGATTGACATTTTCAGTTTTCTGATCCTTGCATCTCGTCCCCAACTTCATCTCCCTCCGAAGTTTCCCCCTTGTATCAAGGGTGAAATTCCTTCCTGCAGTCATAGGCATATCCCACTCCTGATTCCCTCCTTCCTCCATTATAGTCTTTCGTGTCCCTTCCAACATCCATTCTCCAATTTTTTGCCCATCACCCTTCATCGACAGTCTCCACTCTCTCTCCCTTTGTAGTCCTAGGGGGATGCTCTTGTAGGTAGGTAATGTCTTCTTCGTTATTTTTTCACTTGATCTTTGTTCCTTTTGACCTGATTAAGGATTCCGTGATCAATCATTTGTTAGGGTTTGAACCTGGACCGGTCAGCACGACATTGGATTACATCTCCATGAGCTTTTTCATCTTCTCCCGTATCTCTCCTATGCGTTCAAATCTATCATTTATTTGATTTTCAACAGAAGAAATCTATCCTCCATGGTAGCAACATGTCTTCCATTCCCGATCGGATTTGCTCTATCTCTCATCTAGCACATCAATTTTATTTGCTGCAATTCCACCAAGATTTATGCTATGATACCAATTTGGTACTCCTCGAAACCAAAATCAGCGAACAAACTACACGAAACAGCAATAGATAGGTGGAAAAAACAAACAAGGTCTGGTCTTACAAAAATCAAAGGAAAACAAACAACATACAAGGTTTATCTGTTTTTTGAGAGTTAGATCGTCTCTCCCACTTCCTAGACGGCGCTAGGAACACCACACGGAGAAAGAAAACCGCAGGCAAACAAAAACTTGGATCAAGAGAGCAACTCTAGGTTATTCCCCTTAATAGAATTCCTCCACAACATTTAAAAACTTTCCTTATAATTTTTTCTTCTAAACTCTCCTCAATTACTCCTCCTTGATTATGTAGTTAGGGCCTAGTGGACCCGACTTGCTCCCCTTTCTCTTCTGCTACGACAATAGGCAGCTTGGCCTCATCACTCCACGAGGACCGGGCCGTTTGCTGAAGGAGCGAGCCGGTTGGGTGGTGCTCAAGCGGTGCAGGAGGGACCGGTCCTCTTGCGCCTGTTACAGGCGTTTCTCAATCATTTGTATTGCCATGAGAATTTATTGCATAGCTGAAGGCGGCGTCAGAGGAGAATTTTTCTATCGGACAATATTTTCTGCTAAACCCTTGTAATATATTAAGGTGGAGGAAAAATAAAAAAAACTTGAAAGAATGAAGTGGAGTAGAAGGTGAGGGGATTGCTTTGATACCATGTTTAAAAGGTAAACTTGGAGGAGGAAGAATTGTAGTATCAACATTGAGGCGATTCTTTTTCCAACGGGCAAATAGAGGTCCTATTTATAGAATTAGAAGAACCGGTCATGATGAAAGAAAGAAAATAGTAAGTACTAAGTACAAATCTAGGAGAATTAATACATAAATTATTCCTCTCCTAAAGGAAATTGTACATGCTAAATCAGGGATAAAAAATAGCAAGCTGTCTAAATCGAGGAACAATGATTGCAGGCAGCGGCCCTTTCATTGGATTGGATGCAGTGGAAAGGGACCAAGGAGGGAAGGCTGCAGGGGTATAGATGCATTTTGTAATTTGCTGTCTTTGATTGTTGCCTCTTCTATGGAAGATCCCTGAATTTCTGTAGTCGTTTGCTTTGATTGTTATATAGAATTATGCGCTATTGGTCGATCCATTGTTGGAAGTTCTCCCATCATTTTTATAAAAGTGATGAGTGTTTGCATACAAAATTTTGACTGCAACCCTCCAATAGCTAGCACCCCCGCCTGATGTTTTACTTGAGCAGATTTCTATGTTCTACTTCTTGAAGGTTCCTTTTATTTTATTTTTATATGAGCATGGACTCAACACAACTATGATTTAACCCACAATGGTCATCTAAGTAGCTGGAGGGAAAACCAAAGTCGCATAAGAAACTTAAAAATTTTGATTTCACTTCTTCAAGGTTTGATATTTTCCACTAGAATTAGGACCTTAATTGTTAGCTACCATAAAGTTTGCTCCTTTATTCTCAGAACTTTATTCTTTAACTAGGATTGACACATCTTTTTGCTCACGAGCTATATTTCCTATTAACATGTATATTAGGAAAATTTTCATGCATATCACACAATTCTTATGTATTTACATATCTAACGTCTAAAGTTTGATATTTACATTTATAACACATTAGTGCCATAAACCTATGCATGAAAAGGTGTATTCCACTTTTAAAAAGTTAGTATTTGTGGTATTTTTGATGTGATATTAAAACTTTGAGTTTTATATGTGTAAATTAGAAAATTTAGGCGTTAGATGTGTGTGTGTACACGTACACACACACACATACAGATATATATATATATATATATATATACATATATATTAAAGGCAAATTTCATTGATAAAAAGAGAGAATCCAAATGTTTTAGTTAGTGGGGACAAAGAGCCCACTCACAGGTATTACAACTTGCACGTAATCTCCAAAAATATAACAAAAAGAAAAGAACTCCTAATCATGGTGGGTGTAGTCGGTGGATATACCGCTTCCCCTTCCCCTGGATCTAGGGAGGGAGTCCAACAACATACTGAGATGTGGGCTTCTGCCCGAAGCTATGAGACAATCATTCTGAGAATTACTAAGATCTAACATTCCTTTTTTATTTTTCCTAGATTTGTAAACCTGCCAATCATTTGTCAGAGGTAGTTCTGTCTGAACAATAGGTGGATCTTTGATGGAGAACTCACCTAGGGGGCATGTTGATCCGTAAACTGCTGATCTGACTCAGCCTGCAACACACCTTTATCCTGACACTCCTCCGGAACTTGAGTACCTTCTTCTCTTGCAATAGGTGGTTCCAAGACACTTCGGCTAGCATCTGCTACAACAAAATTCGTAGTTTTTGTGATATGAGGAAGAACTGCCTCAACAACAGCAGACGGAAACTGTTGATCTGGTTGGTGAGGAGTAGCTTTTTGAGTCAAATTCTCATTCAACATTTTTAGAAGATTAACAGTATTTGCTATATTTTCCTCTACATTGATGATGTTAGGACCTGCCGATCTCAAATATGGGTGAAACCTGAAGTATTTGACAGGAGTGTGCCCAAACAATTTACAGTGATTGCAGTAATAGAGTTTTTGTTCTGCAACAATTGACTGCCACTATCCATTGTGGGCAGTACCAAGTCATATTTCGTCCACTTCAGAGAGGGTGCTATCTCTTTCAACAAGAATTCTTGCAACTGAAAGCCTGGTTAGATTGAAGGCGGGTGTATCGAACTTCATAGGTCTCCCTAGTGCAGCTTCAATAGAATAGATGACTTGGTGATTGAAGTATATATATATAAAATCGGAATAGACAACACTATTTATATAGATACATATACATACATATGTATGTATGTATATATATGTATGTATGTATATGTATGTATGTATGTAGGTATATATGTATGTAGGTAGGTATGTAGGTATATGTATGTATGTAGGTATATGTATGCATGTATATACACACACACACACACACACACACACACACACACACACACACACACACACACACATATATATATATATAGTTGTTATGGCGTCGGCAGCGGGCTCTACTGAGGTTTCACCTGATGACGATTCCCGGGGCTTGAATCGATCATACTCACTCCTTATTTCGTCGTCTACCATGACGACGATTTCACGAATCCATAAGCTCGTAGTTTTGTCTCTCCAGCCCGACGACGTCGTTTTGTTCGCCTCAACCGAAGACGATGACGACATCTTCCTGTTTCACACATCGTCTCTTAAGCAACTATGCGCCTCTGACAAACATTTCATCTCGCAGTTGCGCCTGAAGACGACGACGTCTTCGCACGCCCAATCAAAGACGCTTCTGTCCGCTCGCCTCCTGCCCGACAGACTGTTTTGTCTTGAATTTTGACTCGTCTTAGTCTGCTTCACCTCGCAGATTGACGCGGCTCGCCAAGTTGCTCCAGAATCTGACCGTGGTCATGTCGCCTTTGGAGATGTCCTCGATGCTCCGTTTCTATGCCACTGCACTTGCTTGAGACTTTTCTAATCCTACTCGCGCCCCTCTTTTAGGTACAAAGCCTGGTTTTGGCATCGATAAGTCCAACAATGTTCCACAATCCTTCCACGAGGCTCTTGAAGGTGATGATGATCACACTTTCATTAAAAAATTTGGTTAAAATAATGAAAAATATGCTTTTTTCTCTCTGAGATTGAAATCAATACTATTTTGCTTTAGTGGGGAAATTCCTTTATGGTCACCAAAAAATTTGAGATTATTTTGAGAGATTTTGTGCTATGAAGCCATTGGATAGTGAAAATATTGGCTTACTTGACGACCGACATATAATAATTCAGTTATCTCACGATGCAGATTACACTCGTATTTTTTCTCGTAAGGTAATCAAGATCGACAACTGTTTTATGAAAATCCTGAGTGAATTGTCGATTTTGATCTAAAAGCGGAGTCCCCTATCATTCATGTTTGGATAAACTTTCCGGGGTTAAAACTACATCTGTTCAACTTGGAAATTCTCTACTCCTTAGTAACTGCTTGCGGTAAGCCTCTCAATGTTGATAGTCCTACGCTTGCTGCCACCAGACCCTCTGTGGTTTGTGTGTTAGTTGAGAGATATATCACTCAACCAGCTCTGGATGAGGTATGGATTGAAACCACTCATAACGGGTATTAGCAAAAGATTGAAATAGAACTATACCCTCCCTATTGCTATCATTGTAGTATGTTTGGCCACAGTTCTACTATTTTTTGTCGCTTGCATCCTCATATAAAGCCGGATATTGCTAAAGATCGACAACCTGTTCTATATCAACAACCTTTTCAAAAATCTATTCCTGTGAATTTGCGGTAGACGTCTTGCCACCTACCATCCTTGCTGAGAAAGTGCAATCTGATCTTCTTTCCAACACTGCATATACCTCTGCTCATTTGACTGACGTTGTTCCTGATGAAGAACACCATACACAAGCCGTTTTACCCCTGGATGCTTCTGCTTTTGAACACTCTATTCGAGCTGCTAGTTTGGAGCATAGTACTTTGGAGTCCTATGAAACATCTCCCCATACTACAAGTACTGATCCAAATGTATCTATACTACTCATTGTTATTGAAGAAGACTCCTTTGATCCAATAAACGATCAACTGGTACAACAAGTAGTTGCTTCTAATGGTCAACAACCCACACTTTAGACCAATCCACTAATCAGGTGAGCCAATCTTCAGATGAGGAATGACATGTCTATTCCAGGAGGAAGAAGAAGAATGAAGACCAACTCGAGCTTAAGAATTTATTGGATGATATATTGCTTATTACTGACAATGACACTCATCTTACCAACTTGTTAGTATGCTCCTTTCCTAGAACTAGAGGCAGAGGTAGGGTAAAATTGGGTCGCTCTCTAGCTACCTGGTATTACATGTTTTGAAATTATTGGATGATACATTGGTTACTACTGGCAATGCCTCTCATGTATTTTTCTGTATTTTCTTTTTTTGGAACCATTTGCATGTTGTGTTTATCGTGTGGGTAGGATGTCATGCTTGTACCTTTTCACACAATCTATTTGTATCCTTATTTCTTTTTACTATATTAGCCTTTGAGCTTTCTGAAAAAAAAAAAAATGTTTATCTATCTTTCTATCTATATCTATATCTATATCTATATATATATATATATATAGATAAAAGAAGTAAGAACTTTGTGGTATTCATATAAATGGCTTATATTAGTCTGCCATCATAAAATATTAAGATTTCTCATATATATATATTTAAACCTTCCTAGTTCATATAATTCCATTAATGTTATCTTAGGATCTTAAAGATTTGATTCATTGAAATACTAACTTTCTTAAATCTATCGTTTAAGCTCTCTTATAACATTCTGTCACAACTTGTCCAGCAATTACTGAAAATTTCGGTGGTATAATGCCTTGATCGGGTGACTTAAAAATTTTGATTACTTACAATCCTTATGTATCCTGTTTAAAAAATTATATGTACTAAATATCAATCAGAGTGGCTGAACCACAAGCGCTAACAATTTCATCTCTATCAACAATTCCATTTCAACCTGGTATAAGTCAAACTCTGCACATACAAAATGTATCCTAAAGAAAGAAGCAGACAATAGAAGGCTAGATCAGCATTCATGAATACCATTCACCTCAATCAAATTTCATACACATACACTTTTAATACAAGTCATAATCATGATTTTATAGTAGGAACTTAACAATGCATGTAATCTTATAGCATTCGTCATACCATCTAAATTATATGTGCAATCTACTTATTGAAGCCATTGCTATCATAAGATAACCGTCCAATTGAAGCTAGTATGGGCGAGTTTGTCACCTCACAACCCATGGAAGAACTTCTTTATTCTTCATCTCGAGTGAATTATGACCATATGTACGCATCATCTTTACAATCTATTATGAAATAAAAACATGTTTATTGCAACTCATGTTACTTAAAGTTCATTGCATAGTCGTCAGTAAATATAACATCAAACATGTCTATCATACTTGGTAAAAAGTTTTTTGAGTTGCGTCTTGTGTTGATTGTGAGTACTATACTGTAGCTTGGTAGAGTAGCAAGTTAAGGAGTTCACGGTCTATGAGCTCAAATATTAGGTAATGAATTTAATCAAGTGCTGGATCAAATTGCTGTTACATGTAAAGAATTACTTATTTTGTTAAGAGTTAGATTACTCATTTTAACTGTGCACATTTTTGACTGTCGATTCTAATTTCACCTCTAGTATTGAGCTGAATCAAATAATTTAGGTAATTTTTAAATTCACAGGAGGTAAAATTAATGAAAATAGATGTCATTAATCCGATTTTCCTTGCAAGACTTTTTTCTATTGGGTCATCATGATTGAGTAAATCCTTTTTCATTTGCATGTTGTGTTTATCGTGTGGGTAGGATGTCATGCTTGTACCTTTTCACACAATCTATTTGTATCCTTATTTCTTTTTACTATATTAGCCTTTGAGCTTTCTGAAAAAAAAAAAAATGTTTATCTATCTTTCTATCTATATCTATATCTATATCTATATATATATATATATATAGATAAAAGAAGTAAGAACTTTGTGGTATTCATATAAATGGCTTATATTAGTCTGCCATCATAAAATATTAAGATTTCTCATATATATATATTTAAACCTTCCTAGTTCATATAATTCCATTAATGTTATCTTAGGATCTTAAAGATTTGATTCATTGAAATACTAACTTTCTTAAATCTATCGTTTAAGCTCTCTTATAACATTCTGTCACAACTTGTCCAGCAATTACTGAAAATTTCGGTGGTATAATGCCTTGATCGGGTGACTTAAAAATTTTGATTACTTACAATCCTTATGTATCCTGTTTAAAAAATTATATGTACTAAATATCAATCAGAGTGGCTGAACCACAAGCGCTAACAATTTCATCTCTATCAACAATTCCATTTCAACCTGGTATAAGTCAAACTCTGCACATACAAAATGTATCCTAAAGAAAGAAGCAGACAATAGAAGGCTAGATCAGCATTCATGAATACCATTCACCTCAATCAAATTTCATACACATACACTTTTAATACAAGTCATAATCATGATTTTATAGTAGGAACTTAACAATGCATGTAATCTTATAGCATTCGTCATACCATCTAAATTATATGTGCAATCTACTTATTGAAGCCATTGCTATCATAAGATAACCGTCCAATTGAAGCTAGTATGGGCGAGTTTGTCACCTCACAACCCATGGAAGAACTTCTTTATTCTTCATCTCGAGTGAATTATGACCATATGTACGCATCATCTTTACAATCTATTATGAAATAAAAACATGTTTATTGCAACTCATGTTACTTAAAGTTCATTGCATAGTCGTCAGTAAATATAACATCAAACATGTCTATCATACTTGGTAAAAAGTTTTTTGAGTTGCGTCTTGTGTTGATTGTGAGTACTATACTGTAGCTTGGTAGAGTAGCAAGTTAAGGAGTTCACGGTCTATGAGCTCAAATATTAGGTAATGAATTTAATCAAGTGCTGGATCAAATTGCTGTTACATGTAAAGAATTACTTATTTTGTTAAGAGTTAGATTACTCATTTTAACTGTGCACATTTTTGACTGTCGATTCTAATTTCACCTCTAGTATTGAGCTGAATCAAATAATTTAGGTAATTTTTAAATTCACAGGAGGTAAAATTAATGAAAATAGATGTCATTAATCCGATTTTCCTTGCAAGACTTTTTTCTATTGGGTCATCATGATTGAGTAAATCCTTTTTTATTTTTTTAAGATAATTTATACACGCATATTATCTGCAATAATAGAACGTTAATGCTTATAGTTGCTTCTAGGAAAATATCTAAGGAGAAGTCTGATGTTTCTTCCATTAGCGAAGCTAAACAAAAATCATAATTTTTTTGTTGATTTTTATGTTAACGTTGGCCCTTTCATCAACTTAATAGGTATAAATCCTATTGCAAGTTTCGTTATAAATTAAAGCTTTTAAAGCTTGTAAAGCTTTTAAAGATTTTTCTTAAATTAGTTATAATTAAATTAAAGCTGTCACCTTACTCATCCAACCACAAGCCAACTAATTCATACTTTAATCTACTCTCAAATATGCTTTCACACAACTCTTAATTGAAACCTACCAAATCTTAACATGTATTACACAAATTTTCTGAGAGCAGTCTTTAGGATTTTCTTAGAATTAATTTATAAACTGTGTCATAAAGTCGATGTACAGGAATATCATTAATAATATATAAATATAATAATTTGTTAAAGTTCTAAATAATTAAATTATCATAAGAGATAATCCAGAGCTAGTTGAACTCTTGCTGATATACCTAGTAAGGTAGTGACTTGGCGGCATGCTTAATGCTGGTTAGCTAAGAGGTTGGTAAATATCAACCTTTTTATTATTTGAGCATGTTTCTGAATGGGGCAAAATAAAACTTAGATGGTGATGGAGAACCTTCTTTTAGCTTTTAATGTGCCAGCAAGGAGACTCAGTAATATTTTATATGGACTTAATAAATATGGTGATTGGTTGCTCATGGAAGCAAGTTCTATTAAAAAAATTATCTTGAATGGAAAAAAATGAAGTGATTAGTTGCTCATGGAAGCAAGTTCTATTAAAAACTTATCATGTAGGGAAAAAAATGAAGTGGTTAGTGGAAACTTGGATGTTTACATTGACGTCCTCTTTATCATGAGTAAGATGCCGATAGAACATTTTGTTGGATGTCATGGAAGCCTTTGCCATCATCATACAGTCCCCTCCTTAAATCTGGGCAAATTTTTAAGCTTCTCAATTACCTTTAGGGGAATGGACATACTTGATAGCCACAACTATCAGGATTTATATGGGCTCTCAGGTTGAGAGTTTATACTCGAACGCTTCCTCTCTGGTCAGTACTACTAGCGTGCACTATTTTTCTTATTATAAGAAGCAAATAAGTTTGAGTGGATGCCCACTGGGGACAAAATACCCTTTGTATTCACACTACTCATGCTATTCCTTTCCTCTCCATTACTGCAATACCTTCGTTGCCATCGTGAGAGAGTCTACAACCCTACTTATGGTTGGAAACAATAGTTAGCTCTATTTTTTTCAGGAAAGATGTCGAAGACAACTAATTCTCTACTGTCTATATTAAATTATAACGTGTCATGTTGAAATCCTTTCCAATATGAAATTTGGGGTTTGCTTTGGTCTTCACATAATTATAAGGAGCAAAGAAGTTTTGGTGGATGCCCACTGGGGACGAAATACCCTCTGTATTCACGCTATTCAGGCTATTCCTTTCCTCTCCACTACTGCAATGTCTTCCTTGCTATCGGGAGAAACTCTACTTGGTTGGAAAGAATGGTCAGCTCTATTTTTTTTTAGGAAAGATGTGGAAGATAACTAATTCTCTACTGTGTATATTAAATTATAGCGTGTCATGTTGAAATTCTTTCCAATATGAAAGTTGGGGTTTGCTTTGGTCTTCACATAATGATGTCTCAGGCTATATTTCTAGTTCCATCCCATTTGGCTCGATGGTAGTGCTCTCTAAATCAGAGTACTTCAACTAACATTTGAAGAGAGTAGTTGATCTAAATGGGCATTGGATCATATACTTTATATCAACCAAGAATCACAGAAATCAAGCTACTGAATTAGAAGTTTCCTATAATTAGGAGCTTCTTTATTTAAATTATTTCCAAATTTCTCTCTTCTGATTTATTTCTTTTAATTGTACATATTCTCTTCTTATTTAGATTAGGAATATTTATTAAGTTACCTAAAGGAGATTGTACAAACTATTATTTATTGGAATGAAAGCAAAGGAAGAGGCATTCAACCTATTTTCTCAAAATAAGAGCCGCGTCGAATCTTTTCATACTGAATCTTTGATCGTCTTCAGCACTAGTGTTTGGATTCGTTCGCTGGCATTTCCGACAGCTTCCTACGTTTTCGACGTCTTCGCCTACTCGCCAAAAGCGTTCGTCTGTGCCCTTGCTTGAGAACCTCATCTGCAACCCTACTTTCCTCTCCCCTCTTCGGATTTTGCCAAAACCTTGGCCTTTTTTCTCCATCTTTACCTGGGACATTTTAGCAGCAATTGATATGTTCTCAGATCATGTTTTGGTGGGGGTATAGTTCTGTCTTGTCTACAATGTTGTTGCTGTGATCGTTTGCTGGATCCGTGGAGTTGTAATAATATTCTTGCTTGCAAACATATATGCCATGCTTGGGATTCCTCATTCATATTTGCCTTGGTATCGGCCTCCGTATCATGTTATGAGTATTGATAGTGCTATGAAGTTTGGTCTTCTTCTTCTTCACCCCGCTTGCTGTCTCTTTCTTTATCATGCTTTTGTTGCGCTCTTGCCTGCGTTCTGCGACATCTTCATCCGCCACGTCTTTGACCTTCGACTGCTTCTTTTCGGCCTACTTCATTCCCTTAGTCCGCTTCGTCCACTTCGATTTCATCCAAACGCCATCGTCGTTTTTGCTAGCCTTCGCTGCTTTTGTCGTATCTTCGACTGTTTCTTCGCTGCTTCATTGCCTGCTTCATCAACTGTGTCCTACGACTTCTTAGACAGCTTCTTCCACCTTCGATTGCTTCTAGGGAGCCTTCCTCCGACTACTTGCGAGTCTTCAACTCCTTCCTAGATCTTCGGCTTTGGCTTCGGCAAACCCTAGATCTTCGGCTTCGACACTCATGACGTCACACGCTTAAAAATGTGCTAATTTTTTATATACATTCTATGCTCATTTTTAATAATATTGCACTTTAAAGAAATTGAGTTTTGGAGAAAAATGAGAAAATGAATCGAAACGGGGTCAAATGGAGCAAATGAACAAAAAATGAATCAAGCTTCTCTAGGCGCCAGAATCGGTTTTTTCTTAAAATTCTATGTATTTGGATGAATTTTAAAGGTACATCTGAAATGACTCTTGAGAATTTCGAGAGTTATATTAAATGAGGCTTGGTGTCTCTTGAAAGAGGAGAAGAAGAGGAGCCGAGTGAGTGTGAGGGGGAGTGTTTGTGTGTGTAAGGGGGGAAGTGTCTTTCAGAGTCTTGGTGACTTTTGAGACTTTGAAGAGAAGTGTAAGGGATTGTTATTTGCAGTACAAGGAGAGCGCGAATCTTTTGTAAAGATAAGTCTTGGGCTCTTTTTGTATTTGCTTTAAATTTTGCAATATAGTTCTATGATTTCAATGTCATTTGCAATGAAGAATCCGTATGTTTTCTCCATGCTTAGTGAGTAG
Organism: Phalaenopsis equestris; assembly: GCF_001263595.1. Taxonomy (NCBI): domain Eukaryota; kingdom Viridiplantae; phylum Streptophyta; class Magnoliopsida; order Asparagales; family Orchidaceae; genus Phalaenopsis; species Phalaenopsis equestris. The sequence goes on from NW_018165537.1 coordinate 220,890, forward strand.
TTTTCCTTACTATTTTCTCTTGTGTTGAAATAGTGGTATGTGTAGGAAAATTTTTTTTATGGTATAATAATTTTAGTTTCTATGTGATGAGTAATTTCTCCGTTGCTTCATTGACATAATATACTAGCTATAAGTTATGTTAAAATATGTTGTAATTTGAGACTACGACTCGGAACAACGGTGACTTCACAATTTGAGTGCACTCACATTGTCCGGTTGGATATGATGAAATAGTTTAGACGGCAATGTAACTTTTAAAAGAAATGTACATCTGTCGGTCAACTTTTTCGATTAATAGATTTAGAT
>NW_018165537.1:221295-257322 GCF_001263595.1 Phalaenopsis equestris
GGAGGCGTCTCGAGCGCGAGGAAGATAAGCAGGAGTCCCGTTACAGGTGCAATGGAGCGGGATATTAAATTCCTTCCATACAGGAGCAGTTATATTAGGTAAATATTAACTCCTAATTAAATCTAATTAAGATGAAATTTGGAGGTAAAATTTAAATTTTAAAAATTTGAAATTTGAAAGTCCTGGCTTGCGTTCAGCCTGTGTCGAGCTCGAATTGAGCCCGGGCTGAACCCAAACCCTTGCCCCGCTGATTTAGAAGAAACGTGCATCGATTTTCGTGCAGTTCGCGCAAGTGTGGAACCACAGCAATATGGGTGTCCTTTCTGGCTAAAGTTGACGTTCCGGACGCTTCGGCGCGGTCCGTTTCGTCATCCGGGTTCGTCTGGACAAGTTTGCCAACGGGCGAGTCGATTTAAGCCAAAATCGTGTGGGGGGCAGCGAGGGGGTGAATTGCGCACAAAGGGTTCACCTATGGTCATCTGATCCTATGGGAACTCATTTTCGGGCCCTCTACATGTTGGTCTTTAGTCCTTGCAACTAGAAGTTGAGTGCTTGAAACCACTCATGCGAGTTCTTCACAAAAATGAGTCGAGAAGTGGCTTGAAGTTCTACGGGAGGTAGGCTCCATTGCTAGTCTGCTAGGATGGTCAATAAGAACTCCTAAAGCTAGATCCTAGGTTCTAAGAGTAGGAGACTAAGACCTCACTAAAAATGAGGTCAACAACATCATGATCCATTTTTATTAGGAGCTTCTAGGTGACAGTTGATGTCAGTGAACGAGTACCTTACCATGAGTTGTAAGGCTTTTTAAACACCTTCGCATCTCTGCTAGTTGTGTAAACCTAATAGAATACTAAGTTTATCTGTACACTCTCGGAAGATGGTAGGTAGACATATGTTTCTTGTTGGCACAAAAATTATTACATAACTCTATCAATTCTTATAGTACTTATGCCACTATATTCATTGCAAGAAGGAAGAGATCTTGATTATATAGTACTTTCCAAAATTTAACTGGCCTCCGTAGAATAGGATTTTATTTAATTTAGTTAATTTTAATTTTAGAGCAAATTTGTGAATTTAGGAAAATCAAGTATTTCGAAAATGTCAAACTAAGACATGACAGTAGATGACTAGAACTTAGCATAAGAGATTTCTTACTTCGTTTTTCTGTGAGATCGATACTCTGGGTTTTAAAGAAAACTCAATATTACGTGAACGATACGTATACTTGCGTAGAACCCCTAGTGTGTAAACTATAAATTAAATTCTAAACTCTATAGTATATTCATTTTGCACACTAGCCACCTAAAGAAACTTTATCAATTTTTTGGTGAAGAAACTAAAATAACTATGTGATTGTGGGTCGGGTTAGCATTCAAGGCTCGAGGATTGTTGGCTTCGACCTCTTGCGAGTCTTCGACTACTTCCACTTAAGGATCACCGGCTTTGACTTCTTCGTCGCACGCAAGGATTGCAGGCTCCGACTTCGGATTCTTCTCCTTCGGTCTCAGATCGAATTCAAGGCAGTGCACAATTTTTTGGTTCTTTTGTTTTCTTTGGGTTTTTTTTTTTATTTTTTTTGGATCTCTTGGATTTCTTTGGCTTTAGGTTGATTTCGATCAACGACTTGCTTGGTAATCAACTTGTGAGCCACAACTCTATTTAGAATGTCTTATGAAATCTCAGCTATCATATTTACGGGAAAAAATTATGCAGCATGAGAACTTCAGTTCAGTATATTTTTAAAAGGGAATGAGCTTTGGGGGCATATTGACGAGTCTTCTCCAGTACCTACAAAGCTGAAAAATCTTGGTAAATAGGAGGTAAAGGATGCTCGAATTGTTTCTTGAATTTTGGGATCTATTGAAACTCTTTCTCAACAACGTCATCAGTTTTTTGTTGGCAAATTGATGTTTCTTCATTAGTCAGCATCAATTTGAGGGGGATATCAATTAAGAATCACAGAAATCAGGCTGTTGAATTAGGAGTTTCCTATAATTAAGAACTTATTTAAATTATTTCCAAATTTCTCTCTTCTTATTTATTTTTTTTAATTATACATATTCTCTCCTTATTTAGATTATGAATATTTATTAGGTTACTTAAAAAAGATTTTAGAAACTAGTATTTATTGGAATGAAAGCAAAGGAAAAAGACATTCAACCTATTTTCTCAAAACATTGACACTTTCTTAGGGCTGTCGTAAATGCCAAGGGCATAATATAAATCTAATAGTTATCTTGTCTGACTAGGTACCTGGGCTAGGCAACTCAACCCTCTAGAACAAATGGTAATGTTATTTATGCAAGCGTTTGAATATTTGAGCTGGGTAGCTGGAGTTATTTCATGGAGCCCAATGGTAATGTTATTTATGCATTCCATTTATATGCTTTCCCTATAATAAATTAAGTTGAGTTCAGAGTATTGCAAACTAATTTAAGATTACTGATAAAGCCGGGTTCATGTACCACTATAGGGAAATATCCAGTTCTCGATGATTTTACTTTGAAATTTGGCTATAATCTGCTAAAAAGTGGCTGACTATTTTGGTAGAATTCTCTTATCAATAATTGCTTTATTGGAATTATTATGAAAAATTCGCTGAATATCCTCTTTTCTAGCATATTAACTTAGCGGAGAGTTTTTAGGCAACAAATTTTCAAAATTTTTTAACAAATAATCCATCAGTAAAATTCAATGGAATCATTATTAGATATTGTGAAAATTACTGTCTAAAAGTTTTTGGGTTGAGCAATTTACTGGAAAAAAAAGATTCACTAAAAATGTGAATTTCTGTTTTTGAACAGCTCCTTAGTCAATTTGCACACTCCATGCATAAATAGCATGTCAATTAATTTAATGAATATTACATCAGAAGCGTGGTAAAAGATTGTACATAGCTTAGGCTTAAATAGCAATTTAACTTCAAAATTCATCACGAATTCAAAGTATAAGAAAAGCTCTTATTGTTGCTTCAAATGCCGTACTAATTTTAGTTCCAATCTTATAAGTGGTGCCATTGAGTTCATTCAAGGTAGACCGGATAAGTTTATTCCTAAATTCAGTTAAAGGATTTTTTGTTATCTCACCTTCAATTGAGATTGCAAGAGAAGTTACTGAATCTGGGAATATAATTATTGGGTCTGCCTTGAGTGAACTCAACAGTACTACTCGAGAGCTTTTTTTTTGGGTACCACAGAAGTAGTTGGACATCTGAAGCAAAAATGAGAGCTTGTTTATAACGTAATTATAAAATTAAATGAAAATTTCTTTTAAAAATAATAAATACAAAAAAAGTACATGCTTGCTTCTCACTTAGCCAACTCACTATTTTTTTCCTTTTTTCCTCTCTTTTCCACCTGTTAAGATTATGTTGCTATAGCTTATTGATTGATTCATTTTTGAAATGTGGCATCTCCGCATCCTTTTATTTTTATATTAATGGAAGCTCGTAAATCTTTAGTAAAGGCAACAATCCTTACATTATCTCAGGTAGTTCATCCCCTAGATAACTAGGATATGGGGCGTAGGAAGATTGAATGTCATAGGCTATGCTGAGAGCTAAATTCATATTCTCTCTTCTTTTTTTCATCACTGGCTTGCGTCTATAATTCATCATTTGGCAATTGGGATGATTGGCTGCAAGGCCCCTCTTTTACATCGCTAAATTTGTGTGTTTTTTTTTTTTAAATCATAGTCACTTTTTCTACGAAAAAATAAAAAAAATCATGAGTTAAACAAAATATTAAAAAATTAGCATTCATATTATGAAGCATTTGTGCGTACAAAATTACTCTGCAATTTTTTTACCACCCATTATTCGCTTGCTTGTATTTGAGGAGTTTATTTGTGTAGCTGTATCATGGTTGGCTCTTTTCTTAGTATCTATTTTTATAATAATACAAAAAAAAAACAAAAAAGATAAATGAGTAAAGTTACACATTAATTTAACTTATCATCCTATATTTCGTCTATGAAACTGAACTGGCAATATAGCGACGTGTCCTTACCTCCACGGTAAAGCTACAATTTTATTTTTTTTGCTCCATTTTTTTAAACTATTCTAGACTTGCTCATCTGATAATAACTTGATCCACATGTCATCTCGAATCCACATGAAAGTTTGCTCAGATTTGTGTTTATTGGTGTACATATCCGACAGGCATGTTAAATTGCATCACTTCTTTGATCGCATCATGATGTTGAGGTTCTGTAGAACCTTTTTATCAAATTTAAAAATAATATATAATAAAAAAATTATGAAATTTTTGGTTAAAAATGCAAAATAAATAATTGGACTGGTATTTTATAAAAATAAGAAATTATTGTAAATTCATGAAACAAAAAATCACCGACACTTTAAAAGGAAAATTTTCCAAGATGCATAAAGGAGCATCAAATTTCCTCCTCCTGCTATGTATATATTCTATCACGAGGTGGTTTAAACTTGTATAAAAAACCTTAAAAAAATAAGAAAACTATGCCAAAAATAATTAATTGTGTAAAGGCATTCACATTAAGATCTTTTTGTTTCAGTGTCAATTTTTTGTTTCGCATTAAGAAGTAACTTAGGACAAAAAGAAACAAAATAAATCTTTGTTGATAGCCTCAGACTAATCAATCGAATATTGATTAATGCATAATTGATCAAACACTAATTGTATTACCTGAAAAGAATTCTTCTTGTCAGAAACAAAATGTTTTAAATGTTCTTGAAAATTTGTGCTCCCATGAAAAATCATTTGTATTTATATGCTTTAAGGTTCTGAGTAATGGATCTCTCAGTTCGAGAAATAAGATCAAACCATTTCTTCTGATTATTTTTCAAATTTTATAAATTGTCTGTGTTCATGCATGATTATAATAGGTACACACTCCCATGCTGCAACTTGCTGAGGTGTTTGGTCACACAAGTTGTGGGTTGGTTAGTATGTGGGGTTATGAACTCAGGATAGCTAAATGGTCCAATATAATAAGATGGAGTTGGATATTAGGTTTGTTGTGAGGTGTATTCATGGTCACGATTTTATGTATGGCGGTGGAACATAATGCTATGAATTTAATGGTATGGTGTATGCATTCTGTGGGGATGGGTTGGCTTGTGAACTAGGTATTAGTTGAGTGATGTATATGGTGGTGGTGGTGGTAGTGGTAGTGGTGGTGGTAGTGGTAGTGGTGGTGATGGTGGAAGAATGTTTCTTTTGTTCAGAGAGTATAAATTTTATGGATTTTTCCCTTAATGCTTTTCTCCCGCATTATATACATTTTACAAAACCTTAGGATATTAATTATGAAATAAATAAATTAAAATATTAGTTGCATCAGAATGGTTATAGGTAAGAAAATTGTCAGGTCTATTCTATCAAAACAAATTTTTATACCTCGGACAAGCTTCTTATATAACTCACATTAGTCATACTCTCTGATGAAGGCATTCACAAATGTTAATATCAAATTAGTATACATGAATTTTAGAATTATCTATACTAACCATGCAAGTAATTTTAAATGTCATAATGAAATTACGTGAAGCTTTTGCATGGAAACTGAACTTGTGAAATAAAGGATAAGGTGAGATACTGAACATTTTCTATAATCACGAAGATTTGCTCACGCGTGTATATATATATATATATAGACAACAGATTTCAGACAAATTTGCATCACTGCCACGTATAGAGTGTGATTATAGATAAATAAACAATAAATTTCTGCACGAACAGCAAATCAAATACTTCTATGAAATATAAATATATTCCCCAAGCATCCATCCTTGCTACAACCTGTTGGGAAATGAAGCAAGAAAAAAAAAAGGAATCTCGCTCATTAATTTTTTTTTCTAATTATGTTCCTACAAATATCTTGCACATAAAGAAGGGGAAAAAAAGTCGATTAATGGGCTTAAGAATACCTAAGAATGATTGAGTGGGAGCAGCAATCAAAATGATGGTGGGCAATTTTGTAGTGACTGTTGGGGGTCTTACTAGGCATGAGAGAGGTAGAGGCAAGAGTCTGGATGATGATAATGAGGGTTTTATGACGAGTATGACTGATTTATTTAGATTGCTTGAAGATAATATTTGTAGTAACAAACAAATTTCCAACAAATTTGACTTTTAAAATTTGCTAGAAATTGTACCATATTTTTTTATCATCCACCAGCAATTCTTTGGTATCAACAATCAACAGACTACAACTTCAATAAAGCATAAAGAATGTTAGCAATAATATATAAAAAAGTCGTGAGTATTTCCGGCAAACTAGTGCTACTAACAAAATTTGCTTGAATGAACCTATTTTCCTATAGTACATCTCCACCCTTTGTGATTCTCAATTAGTTTCGAGTGAATCAAATCCATGCAAATATGAGACCCTCGCCTTGATTCGATAATAGTATTTGTAGAAGGTTTGGATGGACACCTCTCGCTTTGAATAATTCAATGTTCAGCACTCTAAGAAAGAAGAAGCTGTTGGTTAAATTGCTTCTCAAGTACAATAACCTTCATATTAGCACTGTAGGAGAGTTATTAGTCAAAGCATTGAAGAATATGGGTTGATGGATGTAGATATTGACTGAGCTTGATGGATTAGACTGTATAATACTTTCTAATGCAGTTCTATTGACCAACACAGCTGAAGCGCGGGCTCAGTGGTATAAAGGCAATCCAATATTCCATTATGGATGACATTCTTTATGAAATTCATGTTCTTAGTAACTTAGAACAAGTACTCTGGCGAATGTGGAAGTCATCTATGCAATTAAGTTGTGCTCAAGGTCACCATATTGGGTACATTCGAATGACAATGAGCAAGGAAATCAAGCTGTTTTCCAAATCTTGGGTTCCATGTCAAACGTTTGCATTATCAATAAACACTCGTCTGATAAACTTAATCTGATTATGTGCTTGTGGTCGATTGTGAGTCCAGAGGAGGGATATTTTTGGACCATTCCCTCCAATATCAGGATAATTGTTATATGTTTTGTTGATGGCTGACTATTTTTATTATGTGGATTAAGTGAAGCCTCTAGTGTCCACCATGGAGAAGGTGATTCAGAGATAATGTGGAAGCATAGTCTTCCTATTGCAATTATTTCTTATTATGAACCTTCATACTCAATTCGATTAGGAAGTTTTGTCAGGAGAAGGTCATTCGTATGAAGTATGCCTAGTCATAAAATGCTGCTGTTAGACTGAATTTATGATAAGCTCGAGATTATTTGAGTTTAAAATGAGGAGCGTTAGACTGAATCTATGATGCTGTTGTCATAATATTTTTTCAATGTATACTATTTTTTGCTGATATCCATGGTCCTATAAATACTTGTACAGATAGCTGATGTGTGGTCCTGTGGAGTCACACTTTTTGTAATGCTAGTGGGTGCATATCCTTTCGAGGATCCAGAAGAGCCAAAGAACTACCTGAAGACGATACAGGTTTTAGCTTCTTCTAGTTTTATAAATTGAATGGAAAATTAGAGTGGCTTTAAATGTTATCCCTTTTATATTGCAGCGCATATTAGGAGTCCAATATTCAATTCCGGACAATGTTCCCATATCTCTCGAGTGCAGACACTTACTATCAAGGATATTTGTGGCTGATCCTGCAATGGTGAGTACTGTATTCTAGAAATTTCTCTCATATTACAGGCTTGTCGGATCTACCGCCAATTTTGCTTCATGTTGGTATTTGACTGTTTACTTTTGGTGTATTATTTGAGTGAATTCTCATCCTTTTACTTTCTATTTTGAGTTCTATGTTCGTATTAGATTGATGCTTATGCTAATGTTGTAACAACGCTTCAAAATTTTCTATGCTTCTATAACGGTTCTGGGGAACACTTTCCTTAGAACTCATAAATGTTATTTCCTTAGAACTCAACTTTTTTGGAATTGGCTTAAAACATGCAAATGAGAATGGAAAATAAAAGAATTCTATGAATTTATATATTTGGGGATGAAGTTGTATTTTAGGCTATCAATGCATGCATCTTACAGGGAAGTAATTATAATATATAAATGGTAGTGTTATTGAAGACGTGCTGAATGTTCGTCTAGATCCTAGATGAGATGAGGCAAGCGACACCGCTGCATATTTCGCAACTTCCAAGCATTGCAAAGGCGAGCACATTGCCATGATGGGGGATAAATGTTAATAATTGAAAGTACATAAAAAGATTTTATGATGCCAATAATTTAATATTTGGTGGGTTGGAAGTGCTTTAAGAGTGTGAGTAAAAAGAGATGCATGCTAGAAATTAAGTTTATTATAGGCACAAGGATAGTTGGTCCGGATCAATAAGATTGTTTTCCCGAGCTTCAAAATTTCCTTACAATCAGGTGATGTTTTGAAAAGCATTAGCAGTAATTGTATTTACACGCATAGGATCTTTTTTTTTTTTTTGTGATTTGCTTGATTTAGAGACATAGAGACATTTTAGCCATTACTTATAATGTCTCTTAAGCCCCTGCCTAGACCTTAGAGGACTCGATTTTAAAATTAAAGGAGGCATAGAGGACTGAATGCTTGAAATGTGGAGTTACTTGGTTAAATTTATCGATTTAGTAAAGCTTTAAACCTTGATCAAAACAAATCATTAAAATATTATATTATGGAACAAAGTTTAATCTCACCATAAATATTTTAACTATTGAAAATATCTAATGCCAGTGGGAGTACTCTTGGGCATCCATATTGAGGTTCCAAGCCTTTTGATACATCGATAAACGAGATGGGAAAGCTTGAATTGATATATGAATTTTTTTTTATTCACCCAGGAAAACCTTTTCTTCCCCCTCAAAGTTTACATGTGGGATTTATTTTGGTTAAAGTGTGGTTCTAACGCTAGCACTGCAACATCCTTTTGTACTATTTATTTCATATCTATTTAGATAAGAGCTATAATATAAACTTAAAAGAAATATACTACATGGCAGATGTTATAAAGAATTAATTGAAATTTTGTTATGAAGCAAGTGCACTGTGTATTCTATAAAGAGGCATTTACATGCATACCACATAATTCTTTTTTATTTACATATCTAACATCTAAACTTTACTTTCATATCACATAAACAACACCACTATTTTAAGTTTTAAAAAGTGAAATATACCTTTTCATGCACAGTTAAGTTGAAGAATTGAGCGGCATGTGAATCTTCCTTCTATAACTTTTTTCCTGAGTTTTAGATGAAGCAAAGTATAAACTTTAGATGTTAGATATGTAAATACACCGGCAGGAATTGAGTGGAATGTATCTAAATGCGCCGAACCTTTTTTCCGTCGGTTTAATTCAGTGACAAACGTTGCAGAGGATAACAATACCGGAGATACAAAACCACGAGTGGTTTCTAAAGAATCTTCCAATTGATCTAATGGATGATAGCACAACGAACAACCAATATCAGGAGCCCGATCAGCCAATGCAGAATCTGGACGTGATAATGCAGATAATTGCAGAAGCAACCATTCCCCTCAATCATTCTCTATATTACAGCCCTGACCTCGACCTCGACGACATGGAGGATTTTGAATCTGATCCAGAGCTTGATGTTGATAGCAGCGGAGAAATAATTTATGCCATGTAATTTTATGTTCTGCTGGTGCTGCTACCTTGTTGATGATTGCCCCCAGACCTGTAGCACCCTAGAGTTCAGCTTGGTTTTTAATTGTGCTTATGCACAACTATGCCCCTAAAAAAACAAAAAAAAATAAAATAAATAAAGAACTAAGTAGTAATACAGCTTTATGATACATGTTAGCCATGTGATTATGCAGAATGGTGTGATTTTGGCTTTCTTGCCTTTGTACTGGTTTGTGGACCTTGTTTTCTGTTAAAAGCTGGTTCTGTTAAATGTAGTGTGTGTGCTGTTTGTTATGATGGTTTGTCTTTGTATATTCTATTAATTCTGCATGAATTCTATTTCAGCGAAAAAGCTTAATTGCATTAAAACATGATTATATGCAATAAAGTCGGTTGATTCAGGCAAAATAGCATGCTGCCGAGATTAGTTGCACACGCATATTAATGTGTAGGCTACATGATGTTGGACTTGATGACTACATAAAATCAGGATGATAATAATGCGCTAAAATAATATTTATTCAAGTATAATTGATTTTCTTTATTTATAAAATTAATATTTGGGTCATTTTTGCACAAAAAAATATTTTTTTTTAATCTATCAAAAAAGAAAATTTGTTATATTCTTAAAAATTTATAGGATCAAGCACGAGTTTTGATCCATTTCAAATTCAAATTTATGATCATATAAGTTATGTATTTATCAAATTTTTAATTAAATTGAGTGTTTTGATAAGATGAAATTAGTGGCTTTAATGTTGGTTTAATTTGAGTTAAATTAAGATCAAATCAAGCTGTTGAAACACAATTGAAAGCTTTTGATTGTTAATTGAATAATCAAATGAACTTTAAATTTAACATATTTATAGTTGAAACAAGTGTTTTGACAAGATGAATCAAAATAATATTAGATTGTTTAATTTTGAGGTCATTAATGCAGCTAAATATTAAAAAAAAAATTATGATTAATGGGATTAACATGGGCCGTTAGATTAGATAAGAAATTGTCTCAAAAGATCAAAATGCTCCTATGAAAAAAATTATAAAGAAATCCCATTTTTTACTTCTTAGAGGGGAGGAGAAGAAGAGAAGAAAAAGTGAAATTCCAAAACATGCTCTCGAAAGAAGACCAGACGAGTAACCACCGGCCTTCCTTGTTGCCAGCCACCATTGACCATCTTCGACATCACCACCTGTCACAGTCAACCACCAACTGTCAGAGATTACTGCTTGCGGTCATTATAACCATTGTTAAATTTTTCAATACTTATATTTTTTTAGCTATATAAAGCAAATGTATTTTTCAATGATTATAACCGCCGTCCAGAGATGAATGTCATTCTATTTATAAATATACAGTGTATTTCTTTGACTGACCTAGGGTTCGTGATTTTTCCCGTTTTAAGATTTTTTCATTAAAAATTCTAGTCTCAATTTACTATATTTTCATTTGTGCGTTGAATTTTTATACAACATTAAAATGATAAATCACTATATTCTAATGTCTCATTTCACTAAATTTTTCCAATGTCTCATTTAGCTAAATTCTAATGTCTCATTACGCAATATCACTGCAAATTTTCCGGCACAACAAAAATAAGTGTTGTTAATTTTGACATTTACATTCAAAATTTTAGAAAATAGAGAAAAGACATTAGTTTCATAAATAATTAAAATTCAAATATAATTTCTTACATATAAACCAATATGATAGAAGTTATTCACCAATTTTAACTCTCAACTAATTATAAAACAACCTCCTATGCATTACCTATCAAATGCTTTGATAAAAATTCTCTCATGTCCATGCAATTGATTCCCCTTTTCCTTGCTCTTCAAAAGCAAAGCATTTTGAATCCTTCGCCTATACTCTCCATTAGAACAAATGTTAACAACTCTCCATCAGACTAACATACCATAACAACACATATACATACACCAACACACAGACAAACACAACATCCAAACCTCACTCCACAAGCCAATCCAAATTGAAGCATTCTTCAACCACCTGAACCTTCAGCTCCGGCAGCTCTCTTCCCCTCTCCTTCCACAGCAACGCCATGTCCTCATCACACACCACATGAAGTGATGAATTCCGCAGCACAAACGACCTCGGTATCTTCCTCAACTGCAAGCATTCCCTCATGTCAATCTTCTCCAAGCCACTCAAGTTCCCAAACTCATCTGGAAGGTCTTTAAGGTTAACACACTGAGAGATATCCAAATACTTCAAGTTCTTCAGCCTGCAGATGGACTCAGGAAGCTTCTTCAATGCAGGGCATGCATAAACCCTCAGGATTTGAAGGGATTCCAGTCTTCCGATTTCGGCCGGAAGTTCCTGCAAGTCATGGCAGTTTGAAATGCTCATGTTCTCAAGAGACCTCATATCACAGATAGTGGAGGGGAGCTCAGGAAGATCCATGGAGTGATCTATTGAGACATGAGAGAGATTGGGAAAAATGGTTCTGAGGTCAGTTTTGGAGTCTTTTTTGAGAATGTTTCTGAGATCACAGAGGACAAGGGAGATCTTCCTTAGGTTCTGTAGAGGGATAGTAGTGCGGGGTAAAGGCGGAACAGTTATCTTCTCGAACCAGAGGCTCTGCAAATTGTTTAATGAGGTGAAGGTGAATATGTTTCCGAGGACGACGCTCGATGAGCCGTAGTTGATCAGAATCAGTGACTTGAGGTTTGGCATGGTGTTTACAAAGGGAGGCAGGAAATAGGCTTCTGCTGCAAGGTTTATCATGAGAACCTCAGCCTTGGGGCATTTTATGGGTGGCCAGTCAGATTCTCTCATTTCACCTGTGAGAGAACAAGTATCATTTTGTAATTATTAGAATTTTTATGCTTTAAGATGAATATTGGTATCATATGCAGCCAATCTTTATTAGAAAGATATAGTAATTAGGAAGATTGGCATACATACCTAACAATTCATATGTAGTTACATATCTAAAACCATGCCTTTGATTTTTATGTTCATAACACTTCATATATTTTACCTTTAAAAAGTTGTTCATAATTATGTTTTTGATATGATCTGAAAAGTTTGAATGTTATGAATGGAAAAACTGAAGTTTATGCATTAGATATGTAAATATACATGATTTGTGTCAATGTATATAAATGCCTCTAATAATTAATATTTGAATACATCTTCATTATTAAAATATTCTCCTTTATCATAAAATTTTATTTATTACTCTATTTTTTCATTATATAAACACGTTTATATTATTATCAGAATTCAATAAAAAAAAATAAATTTGAAAGTTTTCTAACAGTCAAACTTATTCTAGGATTGACTAGATATATGACTTCAAAAAGGAACTGTGGGGTCCATACAGAAATAGCGAAGTTGAACAAGTCACTCATATTGACTGGCACTGCTCCTAAATAAGATAGCGAAGCATTTGGCTGAGAATTTTGTCGCACTCCATATCCCTGGCCCAATTTATAAGCAAATGGAAAATTTACATTAAAATCATTTAATTCTCATGTAATTACACTCTAATAAATCTATATAATATAAATAGATAGATATGTGTGTGTGTTATCTACTTCACTTTTAAGAAGTTAAAAAAGTGATATTTTTGATGTGATATGAAAGATTTAAGTGATACAAATATAAAAAATTGAATTTAGGCGTTTGATACATAAATACATAAGGATTGGGCGGTATGTATTTAAATGCCACAAAATAAATATGCAATTTAAAGCTGACCAATTCTCTGTGATAATGAACAAATACCTGTATGGATTGAAACAATTTGCGCTTCAAATGGCTGATCATGATTCCTCTCCCAATCCTTTGGGAGTCTAGCTTCTCTTTTCGGCATGATCAATCTCCTTCGGCTCTTCAAAGGCTCACGATTGTTCATATAAAGCGCCAAATCTCTCAAAATATCATGCTGGGTAATGGAGAGCTCACAGTAACTGCTATATATATCTCCTGCCCTGTTCCTAAATAATTACACAATCATACCTTCATTTTAAAAAAAATACTTTACAATCATATAAGAAAATTCAAGCAATATACTGAAAAGTTTTGACTGACATACTGTGTATCCTTCACCAGAGTAAGAAGACTCCTGTTCGAAAGTTCAACGAGTATAGCGAAGGCATCTTCCTCATAGAGATCATGTAAATCCATCCATAAATTGATCAGAACATCCAAAGGGATCTTTTTATCTTCAGGAAATGATCCCAAATCCAGAAAACAATCCTTAACCTTTCCTGATAAGCATTCAATGCTCGTAGCCATTCTTTCCAGAAGCTTTATCTCATGAGATTCTGATATAGTTTCTCCCCTGGAGAGTCTGTTCTTCGCACTCACCCAGATCTTTGGAGGCTGATCTCTCAAAGAAGCTCCAATCACTTTAAGAGCCAAAGGAAGCCCTTTGCATTCAGCCACCACCTGTACTCAAATAAGCATAAGAATCTGATGAAACAACAGTTTACAAAGCGTAATTTACTTATTTGATCAACAGACCATGAAAAATTTTAAAGATTTACCTGCTTCACCAGATTCTTATCAGCAGTGGGTGGAATTGAATCCTGACCAAAAGCTGAGCTGCAGAAAAGGGAGAGAGATTCATCTTCTGAAAGTAACTCCAATTCATATGTGCTGCTGATGATTGTAGGGAACTTGACCCTCGACACCACAAGGGTCTTGCAACCAGGTGCTCGAAAAACCAGTTCTTCGAGCTCGGTTTGTGACCACACATCATCTAACACGACAAGAGTTGGCTGCTTAAATCTTGGTTTCAAATCCATCTGCCATTGAGGTATCTGTTTGTACAGACCAAGAACCATACTTCCACCAATCTGCTCCCAAAGTTTCAGTTTCAAAGTCTCTAAATTTGGGAACTGTGAGACTGTCTCAAAGAAAATTCTCTCGCCAAAATAATCTGGAATGTCAAAAGGCAACAACAAGATGCCATATTTAGCAGATTAATATGCCATTAATATTGCATGATCTATGAATATAAGAAAACCTTTATGAAATCATGGCGCAAGCTATGTTTTAAATACTACAAATATAGATCAACTGTATAATGCAAAATTGATACAATAGGAATCAAAACAACATAAATATCAAGAATTGGAGGTTACTCAGTTAAGTTTTGATCTAAAAACCGAAATCACAAGACAGCTCACAAGCAAAATTTAGAACTTTAACAAAGAAAGAAAGCAATAAGAGGCATACTTCGAATCTGAGTATCTTTACATATCTCTCTCGCCATTGTCGTCTTCCCACTCCCTCCAATCCCACAAATTCCCACAACTTCTCCTCCACCCGCATTCATCAACATATCTTTAACCTTTTCCCTGCCGACCCTCACTCCGACCCCCACCACGTCACCTTCCCTCTCTCCCACAAACCCTAACCCATCGATCATCTCCAAAACCCTAATTCTTCCTTCCCCGACCCCCACTGCCACCGCGTCTTCCACCTTCCTTTCCAACCGATCAAATCTCACAGACGATTCAACCCTCATGTGATGAACATCGGCGAGTATATGCACCGGAATCTGCCTCTGAATCCAACGGTTAATCTCCCTCTCCACCTTATCCATTTTGCGGGCAAGTTGAAGGCTGCGGTAAACGTTGAAGCGGCTGGATGCTGCAACTTTGCGAGCGAGATCGAGGCCGAGGTGGAGTAGTTGGAGGAGATCCGAGATTTGCTTTTGGATGGGTTGGGAGTGTTCGACGCCGGAGAAGCGGATCTCCGTGATGATGGGGAGGAGGGATTCGACGGAGCGGCGGAGTTGTTCGGCGCTTTGACGGCACAGGTAGACGCGGCGAACTACTTCGATGAGTTCCTTCACGAGTTCGGTGGCAATTTCGCCGGCGACGAAGGTATCCATCGCCGGCGGCGAGAAGGCGTTCTTTGCCGGGCAGAGAAGGAAGTGGAGTTGCTAGTTGGAACAGAGCGAAAATGAGAGAAGGGAATTGAAATAACGCGGGATGGAGGGCAATTTTGTCAATGAGATTTGTCCTTTTCGACAGCACAAAAAAAAAAAAAAATTTTTTTTTTTGCAAAATATTTATTAAATTATTGTGTGGGGCATTTTTTTATAATTATTATGAAACGATAAATAATTTTTTCGAGAAAATCATAATAAAAAACTCAATATTTACAATTACTTTACTTTAATGAATTTAATTCTAAATTTAGATTTCTAGAAAAAAAATAAAAGGGCATGTTAGCTATAACGCCCTAATACTCTCTGTATAACCTCCGACGTACGCAGCTCTGCATACGTAAGACGTACGCAAATTTTTCTCTTCATAATAGCATTATAGTTAAAAATATTTTAATTGAAATCCAAACATATCAAAGGAAAGCATTAAAAATATAATTATAAATTTGTCAAACTCATTTAAAAATCGATCATCATCTCAATACTCTACAAATTGAATCCCACAAGCTAATGATCACTTAATTTTGAGCTCTTTAAACTATTGAGAAATTGGAAAACTAGAAATTACAAGATGGGGCTTTTTAATTTGTGTAGGAGGGAGCATTGATTCATATTTTTAAAAAAATGACTTGTATCTCTATTATATGTGCTTGTGAATTTAAGTTTATATTTATGTGCTTTACAAATATTAGGTGTATGTTTTTTCAATAAAAATAATGATAAAATTTTGTTTTACATAAATTACTTTTATCGTTGGAACACATACATTAAATGTATGAGATGCTTAATTATGCATGATATATT
Organism: Phalaenopsis equestris; assembly: GCF_001263595.1. NCBI lineage: Eukaryota > Viridiplantae > Streptophyta > Magnoliopsida > Asparagales > Orchidaceae > Phalaenopsis > Phalaenopsis equestris. Next base: position 237,616 of record NW_018165537.1, read on the forward strand.
GAGAATATCATTGAATGATTGTCTCTACGTATTGTATAATTAGGTTGTCTTGTATAAATTTCCCCAAGCAAAAAAAAGAAATTATATATGTTTTTTGTTTTCTAACAAATCATAAGCATAATATAAATCACGGGAATATATGTGTAAATCAATAGTATATAGATTTAAGAGCAGTGTATTGATCCAACCGATAACATGTTATTTTTTTTTGAAAAAGATGAAATTTCTATTTTACTTATCCTAGGTTTATTTTAAAAGTTTGAAAAGTTTGTGAATTTTTGATAGTTTCTAAATCCTAATTTTGCAAAAACAAACATAAAATTGAGAGTAGGGTTTTCTAATGAGTGAAAGTACCTTCCTTGAATCAGACATGAGAAACCTAGATTTGTCTAATTAATTCTTCAGTAGTAGATAACTAGGAGCAAATATACTCCTTAGCCTCTTCTAATCTCATAAGTCTTGGAATTTAATATTATAATTAGTTTTCTAAATTATGCATAACCCTCAAGATTCCAAGTTTTTTGCAATATCTTATCAACTATATTTCTATTCTCTTAGGAAAATGTGTGTTAACTTAGTTGTTCCACTAGCTTTCTTCCGTTGTCCATGATCACAACAAAATTTAACATTTCAAGCAAACAATTCAGAAGTAAAGTAAGCGTGCATAGTTTACATAACAATACTTCCAATAACATTCTAAAAATCACACAACATGTATATATCTAAGTTTCCTGGATTATCAAACCAAGGGAGAAAATTTTCTAATTCTTTAACTTGAAAAATGCACACAATTGGAACTTCATTTTTAAAAAGTAAAATCAAGTTTATACAAAAATAAGAATTATCAAAACCGATTGAATCTTTCTTTGCTTCACAAGGATTCTTCCTTTTATAAGAAACTTGAGTTGCATGCTCTTAACAAAAATTTACAATTGGGAAACTCACCCACTATCACTCAAGAAAACAATCACTCTCACACACTCTCCTTTGCTATCTTACAGTGGCTAAATAAGCAATTAACACACGGGAGCCACGTCTCCTTTAAAAATAATGAATTTAAGCCCAAAGACTACCAGATCATGTTGAAACTGTGTAAACCACCCATTAGTTGGTTCTGGGCACTTAGGCTCCAGCTTGGGGCATTGAGTGTCCTCGTTGAGGTGCCTAGGTGTCAAATGCGAGTATTGGGTTTTCGTGCTCTCTATTCGTTGGTGTGAAGAATGCTCTCCTGTTTAGGCACCTGGGCACCAAACTAGGCACCTAGGTGCTTGGACCAGGAAATTACTTATCATGCTCTCTATAACATTGGTGAAATGGGGAGCTTGTTCAACTGCATGGGCACCTAGGTGCTGGTATGAAAATTAGCATGAACTTTGCTCATATTGCTCCCCATTGCTAACTTTCAACCTTTATACTGTATATAAAACTAAATATATTCTGCCAAGACATAAAATGATACAAATGGTACATAAAACACATGAATTATCACATTTTATTACTACGTATCTAATTCTCCCAAACTTAAACATTACTTGTCCTCAAATGATTTAACACCTAAAGTTAGAATTTTTGAAAATTCATAGTGGATTTTGACTTTGGATTTCAATGGTTTTTGGTAATGAAATAAATATATAATTTAAAGCTCACAATTCTCTTCTTAGAAATCCCTAATATCCCAACATAACTTATATTAACACGCTTTCTTTTTAGTTATCCTTACATCATTTATAATTGGTTGATTAAAATAAGATGAATTCTTAAATATATGAATTTTAATTGGGTTAATCAATTAAATATAGTTATTATTTTCTTGAATATAATATTATGAATTTAGAGTTAATGATATTTTTAATTATTTAATTTTTAAAAAGGGAGATCGATACCAATACTTGATTTCGAGCTTAATCTCAAGCTTCTTTTCTAAAGCTCCTAAATTTTTTTATCTTTATTAACTTTATCCTTTTTTATTTTTTTTTCTTTTTCTTGTTTTTTTTTAACTTTAATTGATGATTATTATATCTGATTAAGCTTTTTTTAAATGATTTGAATATCAATTCTTTCTTTAGTCAAATTCTCAATAATTTCCTAACCTTAATTCATAATATCATAAGTTGAGAGATTCTAAATAAACTTATATTATTTGGATTGATTAGTTATTAAATTTAATATATTTGTTGAGTTAATCCTATTTGTAGTCAATTTAAGTGTAAGTGTTTAAAATTACTTATAAAGAAAAGTAATTAATTATAGTTAGATGTTACTTATTAGTGAGTTAATAATACCTTCCATTACTTAAAAAAGATTGATGTCATTTTTAATTACTTTCTTTACCTATTATTTAGTCATGCCAGATCCTAATTTATTCTATCTTTTTTTTATGGAAATCCAAAATTTAGATATTTACTCTTATTTTGGGGCACAAATTTTTTACAAAAATCCCTCCCCCAAACTTATTTTCTATACTACCCATGTAAATAATAACATTACAAAAATAAGGAAAGGGCATTAAATCACATGAATATGCGAGACAAAAACTAAAGCAAACCATATATGAAAACATATTATAATTGATAAAGGAATACATAGCAATAACATAACATGAACAACCACATATAATCCATAAATCGACTAAGCAATAACAGGATCACAAGCAAGTCAGGCATCATCATACTCATTATCATCGTGCTCCTAAATATAGGTGGGAGCTGGGTGGCTCTAGAGATATAATTTAATAAATACAAAAATCACACAATAACGATGGCTAACACTGATGGTGATGGCCGAATGACATGGATTAGATTGTGAAACTCTTTAAGTAGAACAAAGTTGAACACTTACCATTTAGTGTAATGGTAGAATTTCATCATATGCTCTAAAGTTAATTGTGCTCGTATACGAGCACTCCTTGGATGGGTGACCTCCTAGGAAGTTACACCAATAGGGAAAAGTCTTGAGTCCATCGGGCCAAAGCGAGCATTATCTCGATGGATGAGAGTTTTGACTGTTATAAATGATGTCAGAGTATTACACCTGTCCAAAGATGGGAACAAAGTGCCATACAGAATAAAGTGCTACGTCTTGGGAGCCACCTCTTGAACCCTAGATGGGATAAAGTGCTATATGGGGGAAGTCACCTCTAGAATCCTAGCTTCAAGGTGAATGATTATGGGTTGAGAAAACTATTGATGAAATTAGTTTCCTAAGTGGGGGAGCTTGTGAAACTGTTCAAGTATAATGAAGCTAAACTCTTAAACATTGAGGTATTTTTTGGTGTAACAGTGGAATTTCATCATAACCACCAATGTTAAGCGTGCTAGTATGGGAGCACTTACACCTGCATGGTAGCACTTATAAGATGGGCTGCCTCTTAGGAAGTTACACAAACAGAGCATAGTCATGAAACTATTAGGCCAAAACAAACAATATATCGATGAATGTTATGAGACTTCGCGTTGTTAAAAAGATGACATTGGTTAGATGAAGATGTAAATCTCTTAGATCTTTGACCTCTCTCAAGCCATTAATCCTAATCCAACCCCCATTCATGTTGAGAGTATGATTTTATTTATTGATTTTGAGAGTTACATTTTAGATAAATTTCACCTAAATCCAAAACACTCAATCGAATAGCTGAGATTAATTATTTTAATTGCATTTTTTTTTTGTGTTCGAGTCCTTTAATGATATTTGAATTAAGAGATCTTAGGCTTATCAGATTTGTCTCGCTAAATTTTAAATATCATTTTGTGCTCCAATTAATATCTAAAATTTTATTATTATAATTTTTTAGCTAATGACAATATAATTAATCCTATAAATCATGCGGCTTAGAATTCATTTGAAGCTTAAACCTAGTTCTACGTTTGCTTCTTCTAGAACTTGCTTTAAAGTAAAGACTTTACGTGTTGCCTTTCATGATGCTTAACTGTCAATTAATAAATAATTCTTAATTTGTTGATAGATGTAAAAATATTGGAATAATAAGTCAATGTTCAAGATACATAATTACTAATTAATTAATAAATAAGAAGACTTAGTTCAAGATGGAAATGACCATCAAGATAGAGAAATATTTGGAAAGTAAATTAGGATAGATTATTCTTTGATATGTCATCAATAAATTTTTATCAATTGAGACGACTTTTAGGGTATTTTTGCATGATAAATATTTTGGATTTAAATTCAAGATCATTCTGTGCCCTAATTTCAGTACGCTTGTAGCCAAATTGATCGTCTCGAATCCAAATCCGATCAAGTCCAAATGAAGCCATTAAAGTACATTTGGAGACTTCAGATTGTTGATTGAATGATCAAATAAACTTCGAATTTGACATATTTATATTCAAATCGAGCGTCTAGACGAGTGGAATCCTACGAGCCTAAGAATACATAATTTTGAGGGCATTAAGTCTCTCAAATAATTAAAAAACCCTCTTTGATCGAGGGGGTCAATGAGGGTCATTTGATTAAGTGGTTGGAAAAGTTATTTGCCAAAAGACCAAAATGTCTCTCTCCCACAGGCTATAAAGAGATCCCCCCTCTTCACTTGAGAGAGGTGAAGAATAAGTCAAATTGTAGTATTGTTTTAGGCTGAAGGTCTGACGATAACTTTTAGCATTCGTAGTCCCCAACCACCGTCAATCCCCGCCCACTGTCCCTGCTTGTCATTTTTAGTGAACTCTGCTAATTAATGACATATCCCAAAAATGGTGTAACGATGTATTCTATATATAGTGTAAAAAAATAATACGTATTAAAGATCTGACGACAACTGCTTATGATTGTCGTATTCATAAGATAACGACTTCTTCCAAACTTCTGAAGTTTTCCAGACGTCATATATTGACAAGTTATCTCTTTCACAAGAATAATAAACTTGAGAGAAGGATTGCAGCTACCAATAAGTGTAGCATTAACTACGACATCTATGACTAGTTACTACTGAAGCTTCCCACCACGGTCTCTATGGAAAACTAATGACATTGCGGTCACAAACAATGGCCTTTGTGGTTAATTAATGTTGATTCAGTCATCAACTACGACCTATGTGGATAACTAATGATGGTACAATCATTGAATACAACCTATGTGGGCAACTGACGCTACTACATTAACCAATCACAACATATGTGATCAACTATGGCCTCTGTGGTTAATTGCTACTGTTGTTTCCAAATACAGCCTTTTTCGCTGACTAATGCTAATGCATCAACCAATTACGACATATGTGATTAACTATGACCTATTTGTGTAACTGCTACTAAAGTTTTCAAATATGTTCTCTATGGTTAACTGACGCTATTACAGTCACCAACTACAACCTATGTGGTCAACTATTGATATTTTAGTCACCAACTACGACATCTATGACCAACTCACACTATTATATTCACCAACTATGACCTGTGTGGCGAATAGAAAATATTATTGTCATCAACTACGACCTCTGTCGCAAAATGACGCTATCACAAGAACCAAGTCTGGCTTATGTGACTAACTTTGATATTTGTGGCTAACAGCAACAACAATCACTAACTACGAACTATGTGACCAACTACAATCTATGTGACTAACACTGTTGCAACAACTAACTATGACCCATGTGACTAAATACTACTGCAACTATCAACTTTGACATATGTGACCAATTATGATCCATGTGACTAATTGTTACTGTAACTAACCACTATGTTGTGGCTAAATGCTACTATGACTTCCAACCAAAACATATGTTGTCAATTGATGTCATTATTGTCATCAATTATGACTTAAATGACCAATTAATAATATTTCAATCACCAACTATGAACTATGTGGTCAACTATGCAGCGGCAATAACCAACTATGACTTATATGACCAATTATGACATGTGTCTAACTGGTACTTGAGCTACCAACTACGATATATGACTAATTACTACTACAAAAACCAACTAAAACTTATGTGCCAACTACAACTAATACACAGAAGCTAGTAATCAACTATGACTTACGTGACAAATTACAGTTATGTGACCAACCACGACTTATATGACTAACTACTAATGTTACTTCTAACTACGATCTCTATAACTAACTCACACTATTGCAGCTACTAACACGATTTATGTGATCAACAACGACTTATGTGGCTAGTTACTATTACATATTTATGTTATGACCTCTGTGACCAACATAAGCTCTTACTATCACCAACTACAACCTATATGACCAATTACCTATGTCCTTTCTGACTAATTGTTGCTATTACAACCAAGGATCACGTTTGTTGTAGCCCAGTTATAAATATTATAAGTACTATTATACACAGATATATATCACCATTTTAATTACATCTTTTCCAATTCAGGAGAAGAGCGAACATCTCTTTAGGATTTTTCCACATAAAAATCACGGTGTCTTATTCTGCTACTTTTCTATTATCTGTGTGTGTAGGATCTTCGTAGAATACAAAGACATTAAATATCACTTACCACCGTGAATCCTCCGACACATCATTTCTTATAATTTCTTAGTATGATGTGTTTTTTTTTTCATTTGATTTATCTTGATGTTAGCTTTATATAAGTTTTGATTAATTGTCTATGCATTATCATAAGAAAAAAATTATTGACTTCAAAATTAATCGCTTAATTCTTATAAAGTATTATGATACAAATTTCTAAAAATTATTCACTCATAAAAACATGAGTTCAAATCACTTACAACTACCCATCCTTAATTTTGCACAAGCTAAGATGTCAATTCAAACCATACGTTAATAGGAATTCCTCATCTATTTATCTATGCATGAAAAAAAGAAATGCATCCATCTAAGAAATAAATTTAAAATATATTTTTTTTCTTACAAATTTATTCAAATGGGATTTTAGTCTAAGGAATTAAATAAATTATTTTTTTTAAATATATTCAATCGGGCCCACACGGCATCATATTTTAAATGTGGGCATATTAGGTGCATGAATTGGGGTTAATATATTATATATTCATGATTGAAAGCATATTGTTTGGCCTGAGGTTCGCTATTAGTCGCATCATTAACATTTACATTTTGGGGACTTTACAAGTATACCACTCAATTCTTATGTATTAACATATATCAATCACTTAAGTTTTCAATTTTTACATATTGATCATAGATTTCTTTGTTAGGTGGTTGATATATTAATATATAAGAATTCGGGGATGATTTTGTAAATTTTCCTTAAATTTTAATTCTTTTGATATTTGATTTTTGCTGTTTATAACTTCAAATATGATGCAATTACATGCTGAGCACCCACAATATGCTATTTACAAATGAGCCACGCTCTAAAGAGCTTAATGTCACTTAATTAATGGTAATCAAAACCACTTCAATGCCCAAAGAATGGATTAGTTTAGAGATTTTAGCTAAAATTACTAAAATTCTATCATTAAAAATTATAAATAATCTAAAATTATTCGATGGAAAATGAACATTGAATTTGACCACCGCCGACGGCCGTTGACCACCATTTTCCGGTCTCCACCGATATGCATCGGCTGCCGTCTGTCGACGTTGTAATTCAGAGAGATTTGTAATCCTATGATATAATGGATCTCTATAATCAACTTATAGTGAATTTTTACAACTGGTTCAGACATCATGGTTTTTTCCCTTTACCGAGTTTCCACGTAAAAATACTTTTGATGTCACTATTGATCGTTTCTTTTTATCTAAGTGTTATTGTCATCCAATTTATTGGTTGACATGCTAATATTTTCATTCTCAATGTGTTATTGTCATCCAATTTATCTTAAAAGAACTTGGTTTGAGCCAAATTGAACTCAAATAAGATTATTTGTAGTAATTAATTTGTCTTTCTGAGCCACATTATATTAATTATAAATCCATTGAAAATCAACATATCATAAATGATTGCCAAGCTTATAATCTAAGTATTAAGATGCTCATACTTATAAAACTTCAAGTCTTTAAATTATATAAAAATATGAATAATATTATTTTTGTGAAAATAAAGTGTATATTTTCATGCATATATGTAATTAAGATATTAAAATGTTATATAACTAAATATAAACATTTAAACGCTAAAAATCTACGCAGTTTTCAAATAAATATATGGGCCTCCATATGCCCAAGCGAAGCCCACAGTCATTCAGTTATTTTAAGATCATTAATGGACATGCATGGTATATTGGTATCATCGATTCTGTTGGTTTGAGTTTCTCCTCCACTCACTCAGGAACGCTTATTACGTACGGACACCGCAAGTAAAGTTGCGTGCGGTGTTCGATCTGGACCATTGAAATACGTTTTTTTATTTTTTTATTGTTAGAGTGGGGCCCACACTAAATTTTTGACTGTCTACATGTGACACCGCACGCAATAATTTTTCCTTCCTCAGACTCCCAAACCCTTCTGTGTCGATATAAGGAGATGACATGCAAAGCTAGGGCATGTTTTGGCTTTGATTTGTTGCATTTAAGATGTGTATTTACATTTCTATCCTGAGATTCAATTTACAACTATGCTATGCCTATATAAAAAATGAAAAATATGTGTGGGGGTTTACCATAAATTTTGATATTTGAGTGAGAATTTGAGAAACGTGTGAAAGAGGGTGCTAGATTTGTAAATAACAATGTTTTGAGTTCCATGCATGTAATTGACCATTCATTTTTATCAAATTCTCAATGATTTAGTCACGTGCATTCCATTCTGTAGTACAAAAACCCTCGGTGCTAAATTTTGTACATAATGTTAATTAATTATCCCTATTTTGGGTTTTTATTATTAATTTACAGATGCTATAAATAAAATACAAATTTCATGAAATATTAATATTTTAGCAAAAAAAAAAAAAAGTAACATTAAAAAAATAGATATGTATTAATTTTTTAAACATATCATAAAAATTGCGTTAGATTATTTAGTCCTAATTTATTTCGTTTAGCAAATTAGTAATTTTATCACTTGATAGAAAGGAAGAAATAAATTAGTTTTGTTTGCTATTTTCATTAAATTGAGTAAAGTATTTTATATTTATAAATTATATGTAATTCTTAGGACGTCAACCGACCTTAGCTCAGTTGGTAGAGCGGAGGACTGTAGTGATTGCAGATGAATCCTTAGGTCGCTGGTTCGAATCCGGCAGGTCGGATTTTATTTTTTTAATAGTATTTTGTAAGGTTTTATTTAGCTATTTAGACTGCATTTTTTATTTTAGGGGTAATTACACCTGAGACCATCCAAAACTTGCCATTTACAAATCAAGCAACTTCTTTCATCTAATTTTGAAATTTTCACTAAAAAATTAAAATTAGAGCTAAAACCCCAACCAACAATGATGTAAATAAAGGAATAATTTCAAACAAATTATTTGAAATATTGATACTCACAAATTAGGTGCAGGTTATTTATATGTATGCCACCATTAAATTATTGAGAATTTGATTAAAAGAAAAAAATAATTTATCATGAATTTTAATATTTGAGTGAGAATTTGAGAAAAAAGGTGAAAGAAGCTGCTAGATTTGTAAATAACAATATTTTATGTGCTATAAAAGCAATTGCCCATTTATTTTTTTGACTTTTAGCTATTTTAGTGCTCATTTATTTTTCAATGATTTTAATTTAATTTATTTTTTTTTTTTTGAGAAATTTGAGCTCCATGCTCAACTTTCATTAATAGAAACATCAAAACAAAACAACACATAATAGTTCATCAATGTAAAAAGAAAAAAAATGCAATGCAAACAATTATGAAATTAAAAGGCTCAATTATAACTATCTATAACAAGCCTTCAAAACCTAAGCTCCAAGCTTCAAAGAAAGAAAATAACACTTAGTTCAACATCACAATGGATAGTTCCTTCCAAAGTTGTAAGAGTATTAAGGTTCAATTATTATATTAATAAATTTAAAATTTTTGGAGTGGAATATATATACAAAAATTGGTTTTTAATATCATATAAAATATTGTTTCATCCGATTATACTTAGAGTAAATTTAGTTTAGTTGTTCATTATGAAATAGATAAAAAAATATAATTTAAGCTATTATTATAATAAAATGTCAGATCAAAATGAACGCTTAGAAGATAATTAATAAAGAAATAACTTGATAAAAAATATAAAATATTATTTTTTCAGTATTTTTAACAATTTAAAGAAAAAAAAATTGAATTTTAATGTATATTTTAAGTATATTTTTATTAACTATTTTTTAAACGAGTTTGCTCAATAACTAATTAGTTGAGTCGGGGTTGGATTGAATTTGGCTTCTTAAATTGTTCTCAAGCTTTATATATTGACTCAGCTTCATGTTGGCAAAATGAAGCAATATTATTTCTAAGTAATATCATCAAAGCTAGCCTAACCCTAATTGTACCCTAAGGTTTCCTAGCATCAACCTTACCCATTGGATTCTTAAATTGTTCTCAAGCCTTATATATTGACTCACTTTCATGTTGTCAAAATGAAGTAACTTCATTTCTAAGTAATATCATCAAAGCTAGCCTACCCAATTCCAAAACCATAGCAGTCGCTCATTGTTTTGTTATATAACTCTGGTTTTGAATTTCTAGCTTAAAATTAGGGTTTTACCATGAATTTTGACATTTAAGTGAGAATTTGAGAAAAAGGTGAACGAGGCTGTGAGATTTATAAATAACAATATTTCAGGTGCTACACATGTAATTGCTCCATAAAAATATTACTGATGTAACACACGAGAATCTAGAAAATAAAACTAAACGTTGAACTACAAGATCCCAAGCCGAGTCCAAACAAAATGTCAAAAAGAACTTATGTAAAGCCCATTACAAGAAGAAATAATTGATCTTAGATGTTATTTAAATTTTAAATTTAGATTCTATTAACTTTGACTTTTCATATTTGGAGGTTTGTATTCATGGTCATTTAAAAATTATGAAGGTGGTTATCTTCCCTCAAATGATACCTAATTTTTCTTTTAAAAGTATTAGACCACTCGTATTACTTGTTTTTTTTACATATTACATAATTGAGACTATTATGAGAGAAAATTCCAGAGTTTTTCATTACATCAATTTGATCATGATGCCCATGATATTGCTACTAATCCTTTCTCCCATTCATAGAAAATTATGAGAAGCTAATTATTGCTTCTAGTGCACCTTATGTTTAACTCTAATAAGATGTCAAATGCCATTAAACTTGGCCATATTACCTTAATTCCAAAGTAAAAGTATGTTAATTGCTATGTTTGTGAGACACTTTTGGCAAAATTGATATCAGGATTCAACAACAACAAAAAGCCTCTATCCCAATAAGTGAGGTCGGCTGCATGAATCTTTTTTCTTTATTGCGTCCTATTAAGTGTCATATTTTAATCTAATTCTAATAGATCAAAATCATTTTTTGTACAATATGTCCAATTATTTTTAGGTGTACCTCTGCCTTTCTTAGAATAAATGGAATATAAAACATATATTCTTCTAGCAGGATCATCAGATGGTTGTTGCTTAATGTAACCAATCCATCTAAGACGACTCTCTCTAATGTTGTCCGCCACTGGAGCTATACCAACCCCTATCATAAATATATTCATTTTACATTTTTTCTCTAAGTGTCAAGTCACTCATGCATCTAAGCATTCTCATCTTAGCAACACTTAACTTTGTTTTATGCTTTCTTTTATTGACCAACATTTTATGTCATAAAGCATTGCTTCTCAGCACCTTCCTATAAAATTTTCCCTTCAATCTAAGTGGTAATTTTCTATCACACACTATGCTCAATGCCTTCCTCCACTTCAACTAACTAACTTGAATTCTACAAAAAACATCCCCATCTATATAACCATCACTTTGAACAATAGACCCAAGATATAAAAAAATGATCACACTTTTTAATGATTTGATCACTCATAGTTATAACTCTGATACTAAAGCTACTATTGCTAAATTACATACCATTTATTCAATTTTTGATCTAATCACACGAAGACCGTTAGACTCTAATGTAGACTTCCATTATTTTAGATCTAATCACATTTAATTATTATTAATGATATTAAGATCGCTAAGGTTGATCGTATTTTCAGAAACTTTATTGAAAAGTTTATCAAAATAACTCACCCACCCAAATTGAATTTCTTCCTCTAAGAAAACCAAATTTTGATTTCATTTTTAATATACTTGAGTTTTAAAATTTACTTTTTTTTTCTCTTTATTTAGCTGATTTGTATATATAACTATCTTTAACCCTCTTTAGTGTCTAATTAATTAGAAGAGCACAAAAAATAGAATTTTTAGCATCACAATTTCTTATCTTAGACTCTCTACGGACCATTTTATATTTTTCTCAATCTCTAAATTTGTACATTTAAATCAATTTTGATAATACAACTTGTTATATTTTATTTTTTCAAAAATTATTATTCCACCACTAACTATTTTTATGTATAAATTTTTTTTTTCTGTTGATTCTCCAAATACCTCTTTTGCTACTTGTTTAATAATGCTTGTTATTTTATCCCACATAGAATCCACTTCTTTATAAACATCTCAAATGTTGAATTCTTGAAGTTTACTCATAAAAATAATTTTATTTGTCTTTTCGGTGCCCCCATCTAATTCTATGACAATATTTTTTTTTGTATTTTGTCTTACAATTATTCATCTTAAAATTTAAAACTAATAATCGATATTGAGTACATAAATTTTCACTTGGAAATTATCTTATAATTTTTACACCTTCGAAGATATCTTTTTCTCATGAGAAAATAATCAATTTGTGTTATATTAGATCCATTCTTATAAGTAATATTATGTTAATCTATTTTCTCAAAAAAAAAAAAAAGTAGTAATGATAAAATCAAAAACCAATATAGTTTTACCTTCTTCATTAATCACTCCAAAGCTGTAACCACCATGAATGTTTCTAAAATCTTCCACTACTTTACAAACATGTATATTTAAATATCCTCCAATAAATTTTTTTTTTTAAAAGATATCATTTGTATTAATTCTTCTAGGTTATTCCATTTTTTTCTAGCATATATCCAAACTTATTTGAGGAGCATAAACACTTGTAACATTAAAAATTTTACTAACAAGAAGAATCTTTAGAGTTATAAATCTATCTTTAATTTTATTAAATTTTATAATATTTTCTTTTAAACTCTTACTATAATGACACTTATACTATTTCTAGCGCGACTCCTACTTGAGCATCAATGTTTAAAACCCAAGCTCTCAATCTCCTTAGTTTTTTCTCCAACCCATTTAGTTTCGTGAATAGATAAGAAATTTATCTTCATATGAATCATAATATCAACTAGTTTCATTAATTTATCTGTGAGAGTGCCAATATTTCAAGATCTTATCTTAATATTATTTATATGGACTAACTTCTTTGCATGCATCTGTTTGTAATGTAAAAACTCTTGCTTAATTGACGCTACATTCAGACGCTGGTGTAACGACCATTGCACACTTTTCACTGTATTTAGGTTATATAATGTGTCGCCTTAGCATTTATATGAGGATTTAAATGATTCGTGTCAAGACTTTTCGACAAATTTTACCCTAACTGTAGACAACCTGTCACAATTCTCTACTTTTTACATCCGGAGCTTGGAATCCGACAATGACAGTGTTAACAAAATTGATATCAAGATTATTATGAATAAATTTAAGAAAATTCCATCTCTTGTTATCCATCATACTCAAGCCGAATATATTAAGGCTATGAATCTTATTGGTAATATAGCCCTTAGTCAAGAAATTATATAGAAATTCTAGTTGAGAAGTTTTAATAAATTATTTTTGGTTAAAATTGCCATGAAAATGGATTTTGATGGTATTAATTAGCATTCTATTTTGAATAGACTTACTCAAAAAGATATTTCTAAGCCTTTTGACATATGAATTTTATTTGTATGGTTAAAATTTTTTTTTCAGTTAATATTTTTATTAATTTACCAGATAAATTGAGATTGTAATACAAAACAATGCAAAAAATGAATTACAACTCAAGACTTATCAAATACAATGTGATTATGTGGACTTATTGCTTCAATATCAATAGGGGAGAGAAAAAAAAGAGAGGATTAGAACATACAAATCAGGAATATTTGAAATATAAGAAAAGATCATATAATTAGAATATCTCAAATTATATTATCTAATATCAATCTTTCTAATATATATGTATAAACCATCGTATACATCATAACTGTCAGCATGAATCTCAAAGCATATGAACGAACCAGACGACAACCGAACAACCAAGGCATCCTTCTGCCCTACTGCAAACCATGTGGTCAAGAATCGACCAACACACCATGACGAGAGACTCAAGCGACAAACCGACCGAGAAGCAGACAATAATCATTGATCGCGGCTAATCGATCAACCCACATTTACCGCGACGGACGAGATTTATATTCGACCAGACGCCTCGGCCGAGCAACACGTATTTCAGAGAGCATAATCTTCACTTAGCCGATCGCCTCAGTCAGTCGAATTCAATCAAGCCAACTAGGGGTGTAAATGAACCGAACATGAACGAACAGAGCTTGTGTTCGTGTTCGGTTCGTTTGAAATTTAGTTTGTTTAAAATAAGCTCGTGTTCGAAATTGTTCGTGAAGTCACTGTTCGTGTTCGTTTCTTAACAAACGAGTCGAACACGAGCTGTTTGCGAATGACGAGCTAGTTTGACATCCCTAATATTAATATATATAAATAATATATTATATTAATTATCTAACTTATATTATATAAATATATGATATTTATATTAGTATATTACTAAATATAGTATATTAATATATTAATATTATTATTAATTTATTAATTATAATTTATAAAATTTAATGTTTTAAAATATAATAAATTTTTTATATATAATCAAACAATAACGATTCGAACACGAACGAACGCATCACTGTTCGTGTTTGGTTCGTTTAACTAACCGAACGAAAAAAATTTGTTCATGTTCGTCTCGTTTACTTATCAAACGAATCAAATACGAACTCATTGACGAACCGAACACGAACTGTTCACAAACAACGAGCTTTTTTGACAACCCTAAAGCCAACCACCCAATTTCTACCATGTTAAAGCTTAAATTGTAAATACAGATACGGTATGCAATTCATACGATCAATAAAAATATTTATTATATTCAAGGCGGTGTCCATAACAGTTCCCTCATTTTCGGAATTGTATAAAATACCCTCCTATAAATAAGAGACAAAAATATGAATAAAGTGACCTATTTTTCCGACCTTCTCTATAGGTAATTCTAAACTTATTCTACTCTCTCTCTCCCATCTATCGTATAACCCAAACTCCCGAGACGCATTCACAAAATATAAAATATCATCCAATAATACACATTTTCTAATTTATAATAATTAAATTTAATACTTTCGTAACAGGGAATTGCTTTCATGAATGTGTTTGCCCATCTTCAAATTAAAAAAATTATGAGCGGTATTTAATAGTAGTATTTAATTTTTATAATAATTTATAAAAATATTTATCCTAAATTAAAAAAGTTATAGCATAAAGATAGAATTAAATTAAAAAAATTATAACATAAAGATAAAATTAAGTGTCCTTATTTATAAAATGAACTAACTTTATGCAGTCAATTATTCTACTAAAATTTCAAATGTGACAATTTTATACCTAGAACTAGTCTATAATGAAAGTTTCAACAGAAAGCATTTATGAACACGCGGCTTCTCCCTCGTCTATTTCCAAAGCCTTAAAATTTTCAATGTTATCGCAGAAACGGTTATGTGGCCCCCACAGGAGGAAAAATAGATCGCTGAATTTCAACGGATAAGCTCTACTGACTACTTAATTTGTATGTTTTGATTTTCTTATATATTTACACAACTCACACCAACAGCTTTATAGTTTCATATATAGCACCATATTGCTTTAAATTTATGCATGAAAAGGATGTATTTCACTTTTGAAAGTGATGATAGTGTTTTTAACGTGATATTTGATATGTTATCATCTGTTGAATTCAGATCTGTCATGTAGATCGTGGTCAATGGATAGATGGTTGGATCAAGGAAAAAAGATTTTAGAGGGGGAGAGAAAGGGAGGGAGAGAAAAGGATGATGAGAGGAAGACTTCCCCGATGGGGGGCAATTGAGTGTTTCTGGGATGGTGGACCAATTTTATTCCAATTATAATAGAGGTTACAAGTGAGGTGAGCAAAATGTCCCCCATAAATCATATGACCCTTCTATTTATAGAAGATAGAAGGGGCAAGAAATATAAAATTATATATTTACCTCTACTTTAAAGAGAAGTTAAGAGCATTCTGGTCCCTTGAACTTGTAACGTCTCATTGCCTTTGGACCCGTGCAGACCAATTTTTAGTGTACACCATCAAATTTTATCATTTAACATAAATATGAGTCATCCGATCACACATTTTGAGAAATTACTTGTCAAATAATCAAAATGCCCTTCAACTAGGAAAAAAGTATTACATCAGGACTTCAGATGCATTCAGAGTCCAATGGTGCGGTGCCACGTGTCAAGTGGGCTCCACCGTTTTTAACACTGGCCAATGCCGGTGTATTGCAGTGGAGCCCACTTGACACGTGACACCCCACCATTGGACTCCTAATGCAAATTGTGTTAGGAGTCTTGATGTAATATTTTCTCCTCAACTAGTAAATAATCTCCCTCTCTTTACTTAGAAGATGAGAGAATAAAAGAGTCAAATTTCATCATTGTTTTCGACCGAAAACCCTGCGATAGCTTTCGACCTCCGTAGTTGTCGACCACCGCTCATCAACCAGCGTCAACCAACACCGAACGCCCCCAAGTCGCCTTCATTGGTGAACTTTGTTCACTAATAAAGCACCTGAGTATCATGAATGCAATGTAACAAAATATCTTTAATATAGGGTAACGACGTATACAGAATATGGTGTAACAATATATCCTGAATACGGTGTAATGAAACATTCTGAATACAGTATAGCGAAGTATCCCTGAGTATGGGATAATTATGTATATTGAATATTGTGCAACGACATATCCTGAAAATAACATATTAAATATCTGATAATAAATTCCGATAACAATTATTATGACTATTATATTTAGAATACAATGATTTTTTCTTAGACTCCTGAAGTGTTCTCCTTACGTCGTATGCCGACAAGTGTTGTCTTTGATGTAAAGACGTAAGCTCAAAAAAATGGTTGCAACTACCAATCGATGCAACACCACATACAACCTTTGTGATTAACTATGGCTTATGTAGCCAATTGTTGCCGCAACTACCGACGACGACCTATGTGACTAACTACGATCTATGTAACTAACTACAAATGTAGCTATCAACTACAATCTATGTGACTAATTACGACCTATATAGTTAATTGCTACTGCAGTTACCTACTATGACTTAAGTGACTAACTACGAACTATATATCTTAATGTTATTGTAGCTAAAAACTATGGTTTATGAGACCAATTATGACCTGCATATGTGACACCCCGTGTAACTAATTACTACTACAACTTTCCACTACAACCTATATAGCCAACGACAACTACAACTACAATCTATGTGATTAGTTGTTATTGCAGCTCCCAACTATTGCCTATGTGGTTAACTAATTGTACTGCAACAACCAACTAATTCCTATGTGACCCACTATGATCTATATGGTCAATTGCCACTTCAGCTTTCAATTAAGACCTCTTTGGTCAACTATGGCCTATGTGACTAGTTATTGTTGCATCTTCTCATTACAATCTCTATGGTCAACTAATGTTATTGCAACCACTAACTATAGTCTTTGTAGTTGACTACGATTGTTGCAACTATCAATTGCAATATCTGTGACCAACTGATACTACTGCAACTTTAAACTACAACCTATGTGAGCAACTAAAACTATGTGGCTAAATGTTATTACAATTTTCAACTATGGGCTATGTGATCAACTGTCACTACATTATCTACTAACTACAACCCATGTAGCTAATTGTTATCGGAGCTTCAAGCTATAGTCTTTATGGTCAACTCATGCTATTGTAGCTTCCAATTGCACCATATGCGATAAACTATGACCTATATTGTTACAGTACTAATGATATATTAATGGCTCATGTCATAGTAGACTTTACTCTGCTCCATTACAACCTACATTATTTTTAGATTTATAATCAATTTATTGATTTGATTTTCTAAGCTTTGATTAATACTACTTTTGATATATTAATGGCTCATGTTTTTTATATGAGTAAATGCACTATGTGAGTTTTCTAAAATTTTTTAGTTACAAAGATGATATCCTTAGATCATTATGATTAAATCACATTATATGTCACATTAAGGGTTGTTTGGTAGCCAGTTTTAAGAAGGATTTATAACGGATTTATGTTAAATCCTGCCAAAAGACAAAAAATGTACTGAAAAATCTTTCAGATTCTTAAACCCTATTTTCCATCTATTTTGCCTTAAATCCAGAATTTAGTGAATCACATTGAATGAAGGATTTAAGGAAATTGGAGAAGCTTAAGGTTGGGAGAAGATAAATCTCATTAAATCTTACTGAAGTTGTCAAATAATTTACCAGAGTTATTAGGATTTACTTATTAACATATCAAACAGTTTTCAGGATTTAATCCCTTCAAGATTTTATAAATCCGGATTAATAGCATTTACAACATCCTATTTAAATTAAATCCTACTTGTAACTAAATAACCCTTAAATATAAACTAATATTATGATATATGGTAGAAAGTATATCACATTAATAATGTATGACCATTATGATCTCAAAATTGAATTATATCATAGGCAAGATGAAAGAATACTAAAAAAATCTATTATTTTTATGTATAAGTAGCCCACTTTACAGAATGATTTTAAGGATAAAATTGTAATTAAATGCTTAAAATTCTATTTATCTGTTTATACAAATTTTTCTAATTTAATCAAATATTTATGGACTGTTTCATAATTAAATTACAAATTACCTGTTCTCTTAATCTCTATATTTTAAACTAATTACAATAGGAAAAATATATAGGAAGAGAGCTCTTTACTTTTTAAAATCTCTCATTTATTGATCAATCATTTATAGCTGATCATAGATCAACATACTTTTCATAAGTAATATTTTATGAAAATGATTTTCTTCAATATGTTTATATAGAAAATTAATTTGATTTCTATAACCACACACACACACACACACACACACACATATATATATATATAATATAAGGCTATTGAAACACCGATTGACACGATGTTACCTCTCCCTCCCACTACCGGAGACAATACTGTCTCTGTTCTTCCGACTGATATATTGTAGTAAATGAGACGAACGTGAACCAATTTTTTTTTCGTTCGGTTAGTTAAACAAACCAAATTTGAAAAAAGTTGCATTCGTTCGTGTTTGGATCGTTATTGTTCGAAATATATAATAATTTAAAATAATAATATATATAAAATTTATGATATTTTTAAAAAATAAAATTTATAAATTATAATATATAATAAAAATCCGAACAATTCAAACATTTCAAACAATTAAAAATTATTTCGTACAAATCGAACCGAAACACGAACAGTGACTTAACGAATAATTTCGAACACGAGCTTATTTCAAACAAATTAAATTTTAACGAGCAGAACACAAACACAATTTCTGTTCGTTCGTGTTCGGTTCATTTACA
>NW_018165537.1:257452-268853 GCF_001263595.1 Phalaenopsis equestris
TTATATATATATATATATAGGGAACTTTAAAAGTCGTGCACCCATGCACGTGATATACAGGCGGCGGTAATGGCGCTCTTGACTCTATTAAATGAATAGTGCAACCATCCTACAACCATGTCTTCATTTAATATTTTAATTTGTAGCATGGAGTTTGGATTTGATTATTAGTAATATATAAATAAAATAAACGGTGGCAACTGGCAACCCGCGTGACCGAAAGCATTAATGATAAATTAGTTACTTTCACGTTAGAACAGATGGGGATTGGGGAGGGCCGTCTGCATGATGATTATAATTTATACAGCTTTTTTTTCATTAAGAAAATGCACTATGGTTGCTATGCATGTAAATATTAAAATTTAGGTGTTAGATTTGTAAATATATAAGTCTTGTGTAATATATAACAAATTTTCCTAACTATTAATAATCTATAGGCTGATATGAATGATTAAATCAAAATTAGTGAGTACTCGTACTTAAATCTTGTTCAAGTTGATTTAATTTATAGCGAGTTTTGCTGCACAATGTCAGGCGTAATTATATTTTAATTACTAATTAAATTTTAACAACTTTCTTTAGGACTTTGTTGGCAATTCCATAACCATATTTTAAGCATCGGGAAAGCAGATGAATATTCCATATATTTTCATTGAAACCATATTCTAAAGTACGTTAAAAGAGATTTTAAAAATTTTAAGAGAGTTTAAATGCATTAATGCCACACAAGTATTGTGTATTTATATATCTAACACCCAAAATTTTGTATTTACACTTATGACACATTGATATCGTAAACATCTGTAGGAGAAGTTGTACTTCATTGTTAAAAAAAAGATAATGATTGTGATGTTTTTATTGATATGCATGTAAATATAAATGTTTAGGTGTTAGATATATAAATATATTAAAGTTGTGTGGTATGTATGCAAATGTCCTGATATTAACAACAATAAAATAATAATTGAATTTCTCTTCTGCTCAATGCTTTTATTCTTTTTAATTAATTATATATATATATATGAGCGTCTAGTCATGCCAGAGGGGATTCAATTCCCTAACCTGAGGGGACTTATACCGTGAATGCCAACCAACTCATCTGGGTACGCTAAATTAGACAGTAGACACTACATTAGATTACCATGATTGGGTAATATATCAAAACCTAAAACTATTTTAGGATAATCTAATGAGAGGCTGATCTAAGGATGCCCACGACTTTCTTCAATTAGAATAATGATCATGATATAATCTATAATCACCGATTACAATCAATTAAATAATATTGTCGGGCAAAAGGTAGTTATAGTGAAAGGTTCTATCTTTATTGTTCCAATTGGAAGACCTTTCCAGTTATGTTTGAGATCTTCTATCGCTTCGGTGGTTCTTTATGTTGGATGTCTTTATTCCTTAGTCCATGATTTTTTGTAATTAATTTTGTATGAGCTAATGGCTCGATCAGTTCCTCAGTCCAAACATTTGACCAGCTCCACTGGTCAGCGTTAGCTCAATTCGACCCAACCTCCAGCTCCATTCTTCCCTGCCAACACTGTTCGACTTGGCCACCATCTCAAGTCAGTCCGACCACCATCTCCGTTTGGTCTGACCAGCTCCGTTCGGCCATGACGCTAGCTCCATTCAACCCGACCGCTAGCTCCATTCAACCCGACCAACTCCAACAGAACTGACCAGCTCCGTTCAGCCCAGCCACCAGCTCAATTTGGCTCCAATCGGTCCGGCTAGTTTCTTTTGGACATATCGACTTTGTTCAACCATCTTCGATTGACTGCATAGGGCTCGTGGTATAATTTTCAATTTATTATGATTCTTCTCCAATAAATAGAGCAACAAACTGTTTTTAGTGTTCAACACACACTCTTACTCCATCTCTTTAATTCACATTTTTTTGGGTGTGTTTCATAGATGATTTTGAATTCAACGCACATATAGTTTTTATATTGAAATATCTTTTAAAAATAGCAAGGGTTTAAAATATATGAAATTTGCATCGAGTTCCGTAGCTTGCGTTCAATAGATATGATTTTTATTTATAGTCGCCAACATTGAATAATGAATCGATTATGGGTTACACTCCATACAATTAATTTAAGAGAAGTAAAAAAATAAGAAAATCAAAATATTTTATAATATATTTAATTTAAATTGAGGCATTTACTTATACACCACACAATTCTCACATATTTGCATATCTAATATTTTAAATTTTATATTTACATACATAGAACTCAAACCTTTAATACCACTTAAGAATATCATAATTATTAACTTTTTTTCAAAAATAAATATATTAGTTCTTGCATAAGTTTATACACTAAAGAATTATAAATATAAATATGAAAATTTAGGTATTATTTATGTAAATATAAAAAATTTGGTGGAGTCGTATATTATTTTTCTTAAAAGAAAACTAAATTAAAAAAAAAAAAATAAGAAATTAAGAAAATAAAAAGCTAAGTTTAAGCGGGAAGCGCGTAACCGCGTGGAGCGGAGATGATTGCTGCCAGAGCTGGCAGTGGAAGGTCAGACGAATCCACACATTCCCTTCGCTTTCCTTCCTCCTACTTAAACCCTGCTTCCTCTCCGTCACTTTCACAATACTTTCTCCTTCTCTACCATCTCTTCTCAGCAGCAATGGGAAGAACAGCATCGCTCTACCTCCGCCTCTTCTGCACAGCCGTTGCTCTTCTCTGCCCGGCGGTCTTCGCCGACGATCCGTACCGATACTTCACCTGGACCGTCACCTACGGCACCGCATCCCCTCTTGGAGCTCCACAGCAGGTTCTTACTCTCACATTCTTCTTCTCAGATCAATCAAGCCCCAAAACTCTATAGATAGTAGCCAAACTTGCTGATTCGTTGCTCTTGTTTGTTTGAAAGGTCATCCTCATCAATGGTCAGTTCCCCGGCCCTTCTCTCGATTGCATCACCAACGACAACATCATTGTCAATGTCATCAACCAGCTCGACGAGCCCTTCCTCTTGACCTGGTGAGCTTTCATTCTCTTCAGATCTGATGATTTGCAAACTTGTTAGAGGCTGTATGAACAATTGACTGACTGAAAGTGGATTTTGAGGAAATGAAGGAACGGGATCAAGCAGAGGAAGAACTCATGGCAGGATGGGGTTTTGGGGACTAATTGCCCTATCCCTCCGAAGGGAAACTACACCTACAAGTTTCAGAGCAAGGATCAGATTGGCACCTTCACTTACTTCCCATCTACTGCAATGCACCGCGCCTCCGGTGGCTTCGGTCCTCTCTATGTGAGGCAGCGGTCCGTCATCTCGGTGCCTTACGACCTTCCCTTTGGCGAGATGTCGCTGCTTATCGGCGATTGGTACAAAGCTGGCCACAAGGTATTATTCCCATTTGGCTATAGAACCGCATCTTTCGGAGATTGATCGAACAATTGACTGATATTTGGTTTCCTTTTGGTTTGATTAGTCGTTGAGGCAGAGTTTGGATTCAGGGAAACCTCTTTCTTTTCCTGATGGACTTCTCATCAATGGCGTCCCACAATCATATTCCTTCACTGGAGATCCAGGTACTTCATCATACTTGTCAAGCAGTCTGTGTCTCTAAGCCCGTTTTGATTTAGGGCTGCTATGCTCACACATTGTGTGTTATTTTATACGATTCCAGGCATATATATTTCGGTACAATCTATGCAAATTATAACGTTACACCAATCCCACAGTAATTTAGCTGCTGTTTTGTATGAAGTTGAATTTAGTAAATTTACTTTTGGCGAATCTTGTAAATTAAAAAAATTCAAATTTTGGCAGAGTTATAGCTCGAAAATTATTTTTTGTTATTCAAATATGTAATCCGAATTGAATTCTGTAAACATTCTGCATACAAGTAATACTGGCAGAGCAGAAAATTACAGGATTTAGGCTGGATTGAAATCAATTTGTTAGGCACCAAACAACCTTCTTGTTTCAGTAACCTCGAGATTAAACTGCAAATCATACTATAATGTATCTCCAACAATCTTTAACCACATAACCACTCGAAATTTCACTGTTCTTATTCTCCAGGGAAGACATACCTATTGAGGATCTCCAACGTGGGCCTCTCTCTTTCATTCAACTTCAGAATTCAGAGCCACAAGATGAAGGTAGTTGAAATTGAAGGGTCCCATACGATTCAGAACACCTATGACTCGCTTGACGTCCATGTTGGGCAGTCCATAGCTGTTCTTGTGACACTTGACCAGACACCAAAAGACTACTATATAGTAGCCACCTCCCGTTTCACCAGTACAGTCCTCACTGCCACCGCTGTATTGCACTACAGCAACTCCAGGTCTCCAGTTTCTGGAGCAATCCCTGCTCCTCCTGCTAATGATTACAACTGGTCCATGCTCCAAGCTAGAACCTTCAGGTGAAAGCTCTTTTGCTTGCTCTCAAGCATGTTTGGTTTCCCAGTGCGCGGAGTGTTGTAGCATAAATTTGGTCTGAAAAAGATGAAATAACTTTTAAAGTGACAAAAGTGTCAAAATGGCCTTGACTATTTATAAACATTTTAGTTTTAGAGCCTATAAAAGTGTCAAATTAGTGTACAGACTCTTTTAATAAGGTTTAGGGGGACCATTTCAGCCCTTATTAACAGAATTTGGGGATTAATTTGGTATTTTTTATAGATTCTATGACTGAAATTACCCAACTTAATCAGTTAAGGGGATTATTTTGAAAATTTGCTCATTTTATAATTGGTGCATTTGCATGCATAGCACACAATTTTTATGTATTTACACATCTCTTACTTGGCTTTTCTTATTTTCACAGATATCACTCAAATCTTTAATATCACATAAAAAATAGCACTATTATCACTTCTTAAAAGTTAAATACACATTTTATGCATGGGTTTAATTGTTTGCAGATGGAATCTGACTGCAAATGCTGCAAGGCCTAATCCTCAGGGTTCTTACAAGTATGGCAGCATAACGAGATCCCGATCACTGAAATTTGCAAGCTCCGCACCTGTGATCAATGGCAAGCTTCGCTATGCTGTCAATGGTGTCTCCTTCGTCGTCCCTGATACTCCATTGAAGCTTGCTGACAACTTTAACATTCCTGGTGTCTTCACTTGGGATAGCATCCCAACTGAGGCTACAAATGACCCTGCTGCCCTTGGAACACCAGTTCTGAGGACTAATCTGCATGAATTCATTGAGATCATTTTCCAAAACACTGAGAACACCATGCAGTCTTGGCATCTTGATGGCTATTCCTTCTGGGTTGTTGGGTAAGTTAGCCCTTTGATAATTCATTTTCATGTAAACAGAGGTTATATTGTGTGAGATATCTTAAAACCTTCTGAACTTAACAAAGGATGCAATAATGTCTTTATTTGTAAAAATCATTAATCTGAAACCTTTCATTGCATTTTTTCAGATATGGAAATGGACAATGGGTGGAACAGAATCGCAACAGCTACAATCTTGTTGATGCGGTCTCTAGACACACAGTTCAGGTAAAATTAGACGTCAAATATCCATTATCCTCCCCAAATTGTACCTATTTCTAATTATGTAAAGTACATTTTTGTCCGGCTCTATTGATTAATGCTGCATAAAATGTATTTATTAAGGTGTATCCGAATGGATGGACGGCAATCTTAGCATCCCTGGATAACCAGGGGATGTGGAATCTGAGGTCTGCGATGTGGGGAAGGCAGTACTTGGGGCAACAGCTCTACATTAGAGTCTGGACTGAAGAGAAGAGTTATTCCAATGAGTATGATATCCCTTCAAATGCTTTGCTTTGTGGCAAGGCCTCCGGGCTTCATCATTAGTCTAATTGCTTTCTTGTATTATTTGACTTTAGATGTCACTATAAGGTGACAAAATGGAATAGGAAAGTTTATTTACTTAGGTGAGATTGATTTTTTTTTTTGGGATATGCATTAAAACATTTCTTATTCACTGTGAAAACATAATAAAAAATTGTTTCTTTCTTGAGTTCGTTTAAAATGTGTAACATAATTTGGAAAAAAGTGTGCAGGACCATTGATGATGGTGTGGTCTATGAAATTTTTTTCTTTTTCTGGTCTTGAATTAGGTGTAAGAAAAAAAAAAAGAAAATGAGACTTCTTTGTTGTGCAAGAAGTCATGATGATAGAGAGAAAAAGCCTCAACCATCTTAGTTGACATTATACACATAAAAAGTAAAGGAGAGCTGAACAAGCTTTTATACATGGAAAAGTCTTTGGGGGGAGACTTGTTGGGTTTGGTCTGACTAAATATTATTCCCACTTGGTTAGAGTTTAATCTTGTTTTATAATAATTCCATCTAGTGTTTCGACTGTTGCTTGAGATCATTAAGATATAATCCAACTTGAACCAACCTTAGCCTTTTGAGTTGGAGATTACAACCTCGTCCAATGGTGAAGAGTCCAAGTAGGGGCTCTATAGGTGCAGACATGTTGCTGGTCTGATATCCCATTAAAATTCCTTCAAGATTTTCTTTAACATAAGGAAGTTTCAAAGTAAGGATAATTTTATTAAAATCTCTTTCAATAATAGTGGTGCATAAGATCATCAATGTGGACGTTCCCTTAACATTATGATTTTAGAAAATATCATAAGCCAACCCAATGACATAAAGCTTATAATTAAACTACCATCCACTTCAAGGTTCTGGCTATTAATTTTTATGATGGGAAATTACATGAAATCTTTTAGATTAATTTAGTAGTTTAAGATATGCTTAGCATACTTACCATTGAGTGATTTGAAGTGCATAAGGAGTCACCATTAGTGATTTGTACAAGTAACAAATATTGATGGTGTAGCACCAGTGATGTGGGGGCTAATTGAGGAATGTCCAAAGAATTTTTTGTATAGTTTTTGCTAGATATTCAATTAATTCTTAATCGGCCATTTAAGGCACATCTTGCATTTAGATATTCATTTAACTCTTTTATTTTTTAATGTTATTTTGACCCTCAATTAATGAACTAAGGTAAAAGGGCAATTTTGTAATGTGGCACCGCCACCTACCACATCTCACCTACCGCTCATCTACTGGCCACCTACCTCCCACCTACCTCCCACCTACCACTCTCTTGCTTCTATAAATAGAGAGGGTGTGAGACTTAGGAGAGCAAGGGAAAATATATCTTAAGCTACCACAAAGGAGGAGAGAATAACTATAGAGTTAGAGAGGAGAAGAGCATCTTGAGGCCTTGTATCAAGGTGTCGCTTGAGAAAGAGGCCATAGAAGGAAGATGATGGCTCATCTCTATGTATAAGCTATGTATTCTCTATTTCTTTTGCCTTAGTGAAATATTTGATTGATTTCCTCCCGTGGACGTAGATCCAGTTGGATCTAACCGCGTAAACGATCTGTGTTTGCTTGTGTTCTTTTTCGTCTCATTTCTATACTAGGAAGTACATATCTCACAACAATTGGCGCCGTCTGTGGGAAGATCCATACTTCTTGGCTAGAGGTGTCCGTGTAAAGGTGTTCGCGGCCAACGACGAAGAAGAGGAGTTCGACATTCACGAACAGAGGAGCAAGCGGATCGTGTCGCAGGTAGCCGAATCGCGATAGATTCGGTGAGCAGTGGAAGCATTGATCAACTGGATTAGCACCACAGGTTGTGCGGTTTGGCGAGAGAGGAGGAACTGTCCGCGAAGGAGCAGATGAAGACAGGTAGTTCGGTCCGCGAAGGGGCAGATCTCGCGAAGGAGGAGGATTTCCGCGACAGCTAGCACACGCTGCGACAGAAGCACGTCGCGACAGCTCTCGGAATTCAGTAGGTGCTCAACAAAGCAGACTTCACACGTTATTGGGGATCAAGCCACAATAATGGGTTCCACCAAATTCGACATCGAGAAATTCAACGGTAATAATGATTTCGGTCTATGGAGAGTAAAAATGAGAGCTCTATTGGTTCAGCAAGGTGTTGCAGAAGCCTTGCAAGGGTCGGCGGCATTGCCGGCTGACATGACCGAGAAGGAGAAGATCGACATACTGGACAATTGGGCGACAAAGTTTTGAGGGAGGTGGCGAGGGAGACAACGGCTCAAGCGCTTTGGGCCAAACTAGAGGTACTCTACCTGACAAATTCTCTGGCTAATAGACTCTTTCTGAAGCAGCGCCTATACTCCTTCAAAATGCATGAAGACAAATCCGTCTCAGAGCAGATTGACGAGTTCAACAAAATCATCGACGATCTCGAGAACATCGACGTCAAGATGGACGATGAAGACAAGGCACTACTGTTGCTAAACTCTATTCCCAAGAGCTACGAGCATTTCAAGAATGCGATGCTCTATGGAAGGGCGCAGACTATTACTCTAGAGGAGGTTCAATCTCTTATTAGAGCTAAAGAACTCCAGAAGAAGCACAGCACGAAAGAGAAAACCAGTGGAGATAGTCTGACAGTTGGAGGAAGATCGAGCAAGAAAGGCTTCAAAAGTGATCAGAGCAGATTAAAGTCCAGAAGGAAGGGCAAAAGTCAGTCTTCTAAGGGATCTAACAAGTGTTACCACTGCCACAATGAATGTCACTTTAGAAGGAACTGTCCGGATAAAAAGAAAAGTTTTCAGGAGAAGCCCAGAGATTCTGGAGAGGCAAGCGTAGCCTCAGATGGCTATGATTCAGCTGAAGCTCTGGCGATCACAGAATCTGAATCTAGCAGGGAGTGGATCCTTGACTCAGGGTGCTCCTTCCACATGTGTCCTCACAAATACTGGTTCGAGTCACTGCAGCTGGAGAACGGTGGGTCTGTTCTACTAGGTGATAACAAAGCTTGCAGGGTAGTCGACAACGGGACAATCAGAATAAAGATGTTCGATGGAGCTGAAAGGATACTGCAATACGTCAGGTATGTCCCGGGACTCAAAAGAAATCTGATCTCTCTAGGTACGCTGGGGTCAAGTGGATACTCATTCAAGGCAGAGAATGGCTGCATCAGAGTATCCAAATGTTCTCTCATAATCATGAAAGGAGTCAGAAAGAATGGACTATACTCACTAGTTGGAAGAACCATGATCGACAACTTCTCAAATGCAGTTCAATCAGAACCTGACAGGACCAGATTATGGCACATGAGACTGGGGCATGTAAGTGAATGAGGCTTACAAGAACTGTCCAAGCAGAGTCTGTTATGTGGAGATCGAGTCAGTAAACTCGAATTATGTGAACAATGCATTTTGGGGAAGGCCATCAGGGTGAAGTTCTCTACCGGAATTCACTCATCAAAGAAACCCCTTGACTATGTTCACAGCGATCTATGGGGGCCAGCCAGAACTCAGACTCATGGAGGAGGGAGATACTTCATGTCCATCATAGATGACTATACCAGGAAGGTATGGGTTTTCATCCTTAAATCAAAAGATGAAGCTTTTCAGAGGTTCAGGGACTGGCTAACTGTCACAGAAAATAAGATGGAAACCAAGATGAAGCACTTGAGAACTGACAATGGCTTAGAGTACTGTTCAGAGCAGTTCGAGGAGCTGTGCAGGAGGAATGGCATCACAAGACACAAGACAGTCCGGAACACTCCTCAACAGAATGGTCTGGCTGAGAGGATGAACAGGACTCTCCTAGAGAGAGTGAGATGCATGCTGCTAAATGCAGGTCTACCCAAAAGTTTCTGGGGTGAAGCCGTGTCAACTGCCTGCTACCTTATCAACAGATGCCCATCAACTGCTATCGATATGAAGACACCTTCGGAGATGTGGTACGGGAAACCAGGTAACTATGATAATCTCAAAGTTTTTGGATGTACTGCATATGCTCATGTTAGACAGGATAAGCTGGAAGCAAGGGCTCTGAAGTGCATTTTCATTGGATCCCCCCCTGGAACCAAGGGCTACAAACTCTGGTGCCTAGATCAACAAAAATGCATCATCAGTAGAGATGTGGCATTCGATGAGTCCAAAATGGCGAATCTGTATAGCCATGCTGTCAAAAACAGCATCACTAAGGAGGATTCATCAATTGAGGTGGAGTTGCAACAACAACGAACTTTGACAGATCAAAGGACTGTTGTGAACAATCAAGGTGAAGTGGCAGAGGAGCAGCAAGTGATTGAGCCAGAAAGAAGATCTGATGACTACATCTTGGTAAGGGACAGACAAAGAAGAACTATCAGAGCGCCAGATAGATACGACCATGCAGATATAATCTCATATGCTTTAAGTGTTGTCGAATAGATAGAAGAAGAACCGAGCAACTACAAGGAAGCCCTAAAGAGCAAGGAAAGACTCAGGTGGGAAGAGGCACTTAGGTGGGAAGAGGCAATGGATGAGGAAATGGCTTCTCTGATGAAGAACAAAACGTGGGAACTTGTGGATCGACCAAAGAACAAACGAGTGGTTGGTTGCAAGTGGATCTTTAAGAAGAAAGAAGACACGCCAGATATTGACATGATCAGGTACAAAGTCGGACTCGTTGCAAAGGGATTCACTCAGGTAGAAGGAATCGACTTCAACGAAATCTTCTCGCCCGTCGTGAAGCACTGCTCCATTAGGATAGTCTTAGCACTAGCGGTTCAATTCAATTTGGAATTAGAGCAGCTAGATGTTAAGACTGCGTTCCTGCATGGAGAGCTTGAAGAAACCATCTACATGGATCAACCAGATGGGTGCTGCACACCTAAGACAAAGGATAAAGTTTTCTTTCTGAAAAAAGCTTTGTATGGACTGAAACAAAGCCCCAGACAATGGTACAAACGATTTGATGAGCTCATGCTAAAGATCAGATTTATCAGATGCAGCTACGACAGTTGCGTGTACATGAAGTGGCAAGACGGTGAAATAAGTATCTACTTGCTTCTTTATGTTGATGATATGTTAGTAGCCAGCAGAAGCAAGGAGGAAATCCAGTATGCTAAATTTTGAATTTGACATGAAGGACCTAGGACCTGCTACAAAGATCCTAGGGATGGGGATTACTAAAGATAGGAAAAATGACACCTTATTGTTATCTCAAAAGTCATATATTCAGAAGGTTCTAGCAAGGTTCAACATGCATGAGGCTAAGCAGGTTGCAACACCCATTGGCCAACACTTCAGATTGTCAAACTCTCAAGCACCAGAGACTGAATAAGAGAAAAGGTACATGGAGGGTGTCCCTTATGCCAACTGGGTTGGTAGCATTATGTATGGGATGATCTGCAGCAGACCAGATTTGTCCTACGCCATCAGCATTGTAAGCAGGTTCATGGCAAACCCAGGACAAACTCACTGGGAAGCACTATAGCACTAAAATGGATCTTGAGGTACCTGAAAGACACGACAGACCTGGGTCTACTCTTTAAAAGGCAGGAAGACAAAGAAGAAAAGGTAGTTGGTTACGTGGACTCAGATTATGCAGGAAGCATTGACACCAGGAAGTCACTGACCGGATTCATTTTCACTGT
>NW_018165537.1:268934-275742 GCF_001263595.1 Phalaenopsis equestris
CTCACAGGGTTGTTGGAAGTGGATCAATCAGGATAAGAATGTTTGATGGAGTTGAACGGGTACTGAAAAACGTCAGGTACGTATCAGAGCTCAAAAGAAATTTGATTTCTTTAGGTACGTTGGAGTCAAGTGGATGCTCGTTCAAGGCAGAGAATGACTGCATCAGAGTAACCAAAGGTCCTCGTGTCATCCTACAAGGAGTCAGGAAAAATGGGTTGTACTCTTTTATCGGAAGAACCGTGATTGCTAAGTCCATGTACTGTTTGGACCTAGCAGACTCAAGCAAGGGCTGAGAGCCCCTCAGGGGCCAGGTGGAGGGGATCTTTACTTCGAAGCTTCTCAATTGAGGGTCAAGGTGGAGAATTGTTATTTTGACCCCCAATTATTAAACTAAGGCAAAAGGGCAATTTTGTAATATGGCACCGCCACCTATCACATCTCACCTACCGCTCACCTCCCGGCCACCTACCTCCCACCTACCACTCTCTCTCTTCTATAAATAGAGAGGGTGTAAGGCTTAGGAGAGCAAGGGAAAAGATATCTTAAGCTACCACAAAGGAGGAGAGAATAGTTATAGAGTTAGAGAGGAGGAGAGCATCTTGAGGCCTTGTATCAATGTGTCGCTTGAGAGGGAGATCATAAAAAGGAAGATGAGGGCTCATCTCTATGTATAAGCTATGTATTCTCTATTTCTTTTGCCTTAGTGAAATATTTGATTGATTCCCTCCCGTGGACGTAGATCCAGTTGGATCGAACCACATAAATGATCTGTGTTTGTTTGTGTTCTTTTTCGTCTCATTTCTATGCCAGGAAGTACATATCTCACAACATTTAATTTATCGAAACCTCTAATCAAATTAAATTGTTTTAAATGAAAAGATCTAAGTGGAATTATATATGACCTGCAAACCCATATTATACTATTGTTGTAATATCTCAGAATTTTTAATGACAAATAATAATTTTCATGCATGATAAAATTTGAATGCAGACACATGTCATGAAAATTACAACAAATTAAAACCTAATAGATAGGAAAACAACAGTATCTTTAGCCACCAGAATGGTTTTTCCTTGTAAAATGAAAATAATTTATACGTTTTATTTTAATCTCCGTTAGACAGATTATAATACGGAAGAGTGAATGGGCTTCCATATCTCAGTTTCATGAGAAATTTCCAAGAAGGCCTTTAAAGATAATGCAGCCCAACTTTGATTGCTCGGCCTACTCACCCATGTTGTGTAAGATTACAGAAATAATGAGTACGAGGGAGGTGAAAAAAATGTAAAAGGACAATTTACATGCATACCACTTAATTCTTATGTATATAGATATATATATATAACCTTATCTATGAAGGAAAATGTAGATCACTTTTTAAAAGTAGTATTTTTTATGTGATATGAAAGATTTGTGAAGTATAAATTTAAAAAAGCAAAATTGAAGTGTTAAATATGTAAATACATAAGAATTGGGCGCTATATATATGCAAAACTCTAATTATAATAGTTTATACAGGGTAATTGGCATGCAGAAATGGGTTTTATTAGTTGGAAATTAGAACTAAATTTGTAGGCTTTGCAATAAATTTAATATTGATAATTTATTCTATTTATCTAATTTTGTTTGGTTTAGTTTTCTAGAAGACCTGATTGAAACGAGAATTTGCGTGGTCAGGCATTTAGAAATTGTGTATGGTGATGAAGTCCAAATCGGAAGGCGTAATATAATTTATTATTCATTCTGAATAAAGTTATATTAAGCGCTAATTCGATTTTGGCAAACACATAGACCTATGCATGCACAAATATGGCCATGAGCCAAAGTAGGGCTTTTACATGGGTACTCTAGAACAAAGCCCACTTGTCGAATTGGTCTAATTGAGCCCACCTGTCAAATTGGTCGAAGTAAGCCCACCTGCCGAAGCAGTCGAGCTAGCTCGGAGCAAACCATCTACGAAAGAAGACCATCATCAAACATTGTACCGTAAAGGAATTAATATTATAACTTTGGACCAGAAAAAAAAAATAGTCTTTTCGCCAAAAGAACTATTTCTTCCACCTCTTAAAGATTCAGGGAAGGGAATATAAAACTTGAGTTCTACCAACACATCCATCATCTTCTTATACACCTTGCTCCTAAAATGGGATCTTTCTCGGGTTATATGAACTCACAGACAATAATTGACCCTTCGTCTTAAAAGAATTCAACCCCCTAATTAAGTGAAATGTAGATTTTTTATGATAATGAAAATTAATTATAATAACTATTACATACTAAAATATTTATGATAGTAGAAATATTTTTTAATGTCTTAGATTTCTATAAAAATCTAACACAGATAAAAAAGTGTTGTGCATGTGACGTAAAAGTTTTCAAATGAAAAGCCCAAAATTTGGCCCCGTTGAAATAATTTCAATAGTACATTTTATACGTTATAAATGATACTTTTCCTTGTAATAAAAAAGACAAAAGATAGAATTCTAATATAATCCCAAACAAAAGAAATTAGTGTTAACGAGGTGTGTTGGTTTTATGAATGAAAATATTTTTCAATATTGCTAGTGATTAGGAGTGATCAAGTCGACATACATCAACATTATCATCGTCATCGTGCATCATTTTTATAAATGATGGTGTGCATTAACATTGTTGGTCGCCTATATAATGGTAGATAGTATTTAATTGTTAACTACTGGATGAAAATAGTTGATAAGACTATAGTTAAGTGACGACTGTAAATAGACTATGGCCAAGTGATGGTAATCAGAGCATATAGTTTGGCACTAATAGCCAAAAGACTAGAATCAAGTGACAGTAGTGGAGAGACTATATAGCCAAGCAATGGTAGTCAGAAGGCTATAGTTGCACGACAGTGGTTTGGGGATAGTAGTCAGGCAATGAGACTATGGTAAGGTGATAGTTGTCAGGAGATTATAGTTGTGCAATAGTGGTTATAAGATTCTAGCTTGATGATAGTGATTGGGACATTATGGTCAAGCAATGGTAGTTAGACAAAAGTGATCCGAAAATCATAGTCAAGCGGTGGTAGCTGAGTAATGATATTCGATAGGCTAAGTATGATGATGGTGGACAAGAGATCTAATAAGATAATTGTGATTAAGGGTTCATAGTTGAACTGTAGCAATTGATATAGTATAATCAAACAATGGTAATTAGGAAATTGTAGTTAAGGGACAATTTCTTAAAGATGATAGTTGGATGACAACTAATGAGGAAAGTAGTTGAGCAATTTTATAGGTGGGCAATAGAGGTTATAAGATTTTATTCTATGATAGTGATTGTGAGATCGTGGTCAAGCAATGGTAGTTATGCAAATATACTAAGTCTAAAGATGGTGGTTGAGAGATCTAATAAGATAAATATGATCAAGGGTTCATAGTTGAGCAATAGTGATTGTCAGAGTATAATCAAATAACAATAGGAAAATTGTAATCAAGATACAACTTTTTAAAGACCATAACTTGGTGATGACTGGTGGGCAATGTAGTTAAGCAACGACGATTGATGGCAATGGTCATCAATAATTATCGTCAAAGTTTAATAAATTTTTAGATATCCATTTTTTTTTGTGAGTCTGGGTTTCTTTATGTGAAGAATGGTGATTTATTATAGTATTGTAGAGCAACAATTTGATTATTTTGACAAAAGTTTTAAAACACATTATACATTTAGTGTTTTAATTCTATTAGTAACTTCAAAATTAGGCAATTTTGGGCTCGTTAAATTTCTCTCGTTAAGGCTCTTAATTTGATTGTTAGCATGCAAGATTTTTAGAAATTTTTTGATCCTTTAATTAATATCTAATAATTTTTATATACTTCACACATGAATCATCTACTTTAATATCATTGTATCTTTTAATTTTTATATACTTCACACTCGAATCATCTACTTTAATATCACTAAATTTTAATGATATGTGTTCAAATGATCTTAAAGTTACTTACAAAAAATTAGTTCAAAAATTATATTAAAATCAATGCTTAATTGAATGGATTTTTGAAAACAATAACATTAGATTTGACAAATCAAATATCATTAAAGAAAAACAATCAATCAAATATCATTTAAATAAGTTAACTCTTAAGCATCTATTTTTTTTTTCTCAATTTAAAGAAGATGTTTCAAAAACCTCTCGACCATAGGACCCTAATAATTCTTATAAGACTTAAAGCTAATAGTTTTTTATTTTCTTTTAAATTTAATTTTATTTAATTTTTACCATGTAACCCATGTTTCATAAAACCCTACATCTAAGGACCTTCCAATAATTTCAATTATATAAAATATTTAGAAAAATTATTAACATAGGCATCATAAATAAATGAAGAACTGGAGTTCGTTTAATTGATTCAAGATGGTAGACACATAATTAGAGCTGTATATGAACCAATACATTGAATTAATGAACAACTCAAGCTTACCTAGCTTAATATCAATTAAATTTATTCAAATTTGTAATATAAAGTTTGGAGAAGTTTAAAAAAATTGAGGTTAAATGAACCAAAGTTAATTACGGTACTACTTGTTTTCTTTTGTTTACAAAATTTTTTGTTGTTTAACAAGTAACTTGTTAAATGTTCCTTGGAAAACTCGAATTTGCTATGAAATTTCATTAACTATATCTTATTTAATTATATTTATAATAATAATATTTTAAAATTTAATATCATCATGCACACTAATTTAGGCAAATTATTCTTATTTTTTTTTTATTTCAATAAACTAATTTGCTACTATTTATTTGTATTATTTGATAGAAAAAAAGGCTTACTTATAGCTTATAGATTATTTTATTTATCTCAGTGATATGATGTTCTTCATTCATTAAAAAAAATAAGGTGTTTTGTATTAATTGTCTCATTTTATTAAGATTTTAATGGCATATCATTTTAACTTTTCATACTTGTATATTTGAATCAGTAGCATATTCATTGAAAATAAAATAGAATATCAAGATATAGTGTTCGAGCGCTCACTCTTCCAAAAAAAAAAAATTCATATTTATGAATAAATTATTTATTTATTTTATAATTATTATTACATAATTCTACTAGAAAAATGACATTATTGGTTTTATTTTTAACATATTACAATGACCTAACTACATAAGTAAAGTTCCATATAAAATTTATTTGAAATACAAAATTTGTTTAAAAATTGCATACAAATCTATACTAAATCAATATTAATGGCTAAATTTAAGTTTTTTCCTATATATAATTTCCAAAAAAATAATTTAGAAATTAGAAAATTAGAAGAATTAATTTCCATTTACTACAAAAATGAGTCAAGCAAATAAGGGTCTGTTTGACGCAGCTGCAGATTGTCAGCTTTTCAGCTGCAGCTGCGCTGCCCCAGGAAACAGCTGTGGGGAAGCTGACTGTCTGTTTTGTGCAGCTATGTAAAAACAGATGCTCATGTAGAAATGACCAAACTGCCCCTGATTGTTAAAACTGTTTTAAATTTTTGATTTATTTGTATAAATATGCTTTTAATTTACATAAAATTTATAAAAAAATTAATTCAGGTAGTGGGATTAAGGCTTTGTTGTTGTTGTTGTTGTTGAATTAGATGAAATATATTATTTTTAAAATTCGTTTTTTATAGAAATTTTTTTTAAAAAAATTTGTAATTTTGAAAACATATAAGTTTAAAATTTATCTTAATCTATAAATCAATGTATACAAATATTAACTCTTGAAAACATATAAGTTTATCCATGTTAATTTTGAAAACATATAAGTTTACATAAAATGTTTTAAATTTAGAAACATATATTTTAAACGCTTTAATCATTAAAAAAAGTTATTTATTACATCACCAGTGCCAATAAAGTAACTTCTACTACCAAATACTCGTAAGTTACAATTATTTAGTCTTTCTAACAAATTGCAAATGAATCACATATTAACCAACGCATTAGTAATTTGTTCTCGAATGGCCGCTATTTCAGTTGCACCTTCCCCTTCCTTAGTGCAAATGGTTAATTGTTCGCTGTCATCTCGTAACATAGAACTACCCATTTGGTTGTCAGAGGGGTCTTCCTACATTCATTCTATACTTCATTAATATAAGATTAAATGAGTACCTTAAAGAATGGCATGTAGCGTCGATCTTGATGTATTATTATTGTTGCTATCACAATCTGAACCTGCTTTGGAAACGGGTAAGGAGGCAGATCACGTAAGATCACCCATTTCTTCTTCCAGACACCAAATGTTCGCTCGATGACGCCTCGCAAAGAGGAATGTCTTTTGTTGAATACCTCATTTCTGTTTCTTGTAACATTACTTGCTCGTTCAAAATCAGGTATATGATATCTCGTATCAGGATAAGGTTTGAGATACCCTCGCTGTAACGGATAACCGGCATCCACCAAATAATACTTTCCTGTAAGATGTTGAACCTTGAGTTCCACATTTTAAAAAAATACAATAAATATTTTGTGGTGCAACATACCTTGAGGAGGATGGGGAAAGCTATAATGAGGATTTTGTGTTGCACTCTTGAAAATCCTACTATCATGGGCACTACCCTCCCAACTAGGCATGATAAATGTGAAACACATATTAAAGTCACAAACTGCCATGACATTTTGCGTTGTGGTTCCACTACGTCCGATAAATGCAACTTTCTCATCATTTGAAACTCGTGCATCAACATGTGTTCCATCCATCCTTTGGCAATTGCTGTGAAAAAATCTCTTTGTACCAAATCTTGAAGCAGCTCAACAGCAAAGTAGTATAGCTCATCATCCGCTGCAATACTGCTGCAATACTC
>NW_018165537.1:275888-291614 GCF_001263595.1 Phalaenopsis equestris
TTCGTAGATTGAATCTCAGTTGGACCTGCACTTGGAAATTCAGGTGAATCATCTGATAAACTGACAGCAACATTGTCCTGTGTTTCACCAAATCCCATCTCGCTTGGAGCGCATGCATATTTCCCTGTGGCAACGACACCCCCGAACATTAGGTCTAACTTCTCCTCCAAATCAGGTTCAATCCCACAAGTTTTATACTTTTTAGCTGCCGGCACCACCTGGAACAAAAAACCCAAATCATTTTGTTCAGTCCTGAAAGAGAATTATATTATACAAATTATGAAAAATAAAATTTACTTACCGCGAGCCTTTCTGCCCACCACTCTTCCGAAGCATCAATGGTTCGTTTTATTGGATCCCAACCCAAACCAGTTGAACCACGCTTTAAATCCTTCCAAATTTTCCAATCTTTCTTTAGTTGGTCCCATTTGTTTTTCATTTGCAGTCTGTCGTACTCCCGTCTGGTGGAGTCTTTAAAATTTTTAATGATATTATGCTAACCTTCTTTATTGAAAAACGGTGTTGGTCTATTGCCCAGCTCAATTTTTTTGATATAGAGGTCGCAAAACAACAATTTGATTTCCTTTTCTCAGAGTGCTAGTGAACCATGTTCTTTAGCCTTACCAGTCATGTTACTACTACGATGAAGCAAATATATGAAACACAACAATAGAATATTCGATTAAAAAAATGATTAAAGAAAGCATAAAAATAAAAAAAGGACACAAAATGTTTACGTGGTTCAGTCAACATGACCTACATCCACGGCAAAGGAGACCAGCAACTTTATTATAGCATCAAAGAAGAAGATACAAAGTTTTCATTCATACAGTACCCCCTCCTAGAAGCACAAAAAAAAACATAATGATTCGCACATTTCTCCCTCCCCTTTGATTCATACATAGAAATACAGTACTGCCAGTTGCCAACACACCCCTCTGATTCGTACATAGAAATATTACCACTGCTAGCTTGCCAAGTTCCAGCTTGCCAAATATTACCCTCCCCTTTGATTCATACATAGAAACACAGTAAAGGAAGGCTGTCGAATATCTAAAGGTTCGACTTCAGCAAACCCAAGCAAAGCAACCATCACAGTTCCAAAAACCCGGCTCCATCAAACCAAAGTAAAGAAATATCAAAACTATCAATTTGAAGGTTCAGCTTCAACAAACTGGTTCAACTTCAACAAACCAAATCAAAGGAAACTCTTCTACTTTGAAGGTTCAACAATTTTAAGATTCAACTTCAACAAACCAAACCAAAAGAAACCCTTCTACTTTGAAGGTTCAATAATTTCAAGGTTCAGCTCCACCAAACAATACCAAAATGTTTAAATCCACATAAATATTACGAATAAATAGTAAAGGAAGGCTGTCGAATATCTGAAGGTTCGGCTTCAGCAAAGCAACCATCACAGTTCCAAAAACCCGGCTTCATCAAACCAAAGTAAAGAAATATCAAAACTATCAATTTGAAGGTTCAGCTTTAACAAACCAAACCAAAGGAAACCCTTCTACTTTGAAGGTTCAACAATTTCAAGGTTCAGCTCCACCAAACAATACCAAAATGTTTAAATCCTCATAAATATTACCAATAAACAGTAAAGGAAGGCTGCTGAACTTGATGTGTTCAAACCAATATTTCCAAATTCAAATATGTTCTCTAAAAACTTGGAACTAAATTCAATTCCCCACTCAAATACTTCCAAAACGAGAATCTTCCATCAGCAGGTGCATACATGCTTAAACCACCAAACAATCTCTAATGTGAAACAACATAACAAATTCGCAATTATCATGGATTTCTGCAGGTTCGGCTTCAACAAACCCAAGCAAAACAACCAACAGATTTCCAAAAACCCGGCTCCATCAAACCAAAGAAAAAAAAATAAAATACTATCAATTTCAAGGTTCAGCTACAACACACCAAACCAAAGCAAACCCCGATAGTTTGAAGGTTAAGCAAATAAAAATGTTTCCAACAATCTTCCAAAATCCCAAAAACTAGAGAGCAGACGTTCTTTCTTTTTTTTTTTGCATGTGAGAAACATGTTTAGAATGGAATTCAGAAAATAACCAAACCGAGAAGAGCATCCACAAATTCCATTTAACACAACCATATAAATAACCAAGTTACTGAGTTCAAAGAAATATTCAAACAACTTGCCAAACCGAGAAGCAACAATTTCAAATGAGGAGCAAAATAGATAACATAGCATATACTTCTAAGGTTATCAGAGCAAAATAGATAACATAACATATACTTCTAACAATTTCAAACGTTGTGGGTTGTTCCAATTTCAAAAGAGGCTATAAAGAATGGAATTCAGACTTTCTCAAATGAACACATAGCATATACTTCTAAGGTTATAAGTGCTTCTACAGTAACTAATCTAACAACCGTGTAAATGGGCGCTAGATCTGTAACTTGGATGGATAATCCCAATTTTATTTCAAATCTAAGGACTCGATTCGGGTAAGAGTCGTTAATAAGGTACAGATTCAGGTAAAAAATGAAGTAGTTTTTAGTGTGCCATAAGATCAAAGTAATAAGAAGAAGCCATACTTCGTTAATTAGCTACAGATCCACCACAGGAAAGAAGGAGTAAAGAAGAATGGCAGAAACAGGAAAGAGGTGAGAAGGAGAAGACATTAGGAGCTGCAAAACGCACATGCTTCCTCAGATCGGCAAATAGAAGAAGAAAATGGCTCTTCTTACCTTAGCTCTGTCGGTCGAGGGACGACGAAAGAGGAGAAGAAGAAGGGGACGCGAGGGAAGCAGCGAGGAATGACCTTAGGGTAATCAACAAGGGTAATCAACAAGGGTAGACACGTGGTAAATGGTAAAAGTTTTGGACGAAAGCGGGAGACGGGATGGTAATGCCGCTGCCCGCTTTCACTCCGCTTCTGCCGCCAGAATGCCCGAAGTCGCGAACCAAACAGATGACTTTCGCGAAAAGCTGCGTGTAATAACCGCGCCGCACCTAAAAAGCGCTCCCAAACAGACCCATAGTTTCTATAGTTATTTATGTATAATAAATAAGGTCAGTTTTATAATGCCAATTTTCCTCCATAAACTCTTCCACTCTCTTCAATCTATTTTGAATTAAAGTTAAATGTTATGTTAAAAATAAAAATAGCAGTGCATAAATTCCATCATATTGATAATTGTTTATCCCACAAAAAGTTTTTTTTAACCTTATTAGGCTGTTTAATTTGTTATAAAATGAATGTAGTGTAATTGAAGCATAGTACATTTGGAATATTTTGAAGTCATTTGGTTTAGTGTAAAATAAATACATGATTTTTCCTTTTTTTTAAAAAAAAATCAATATAAAATATGATTTGTAGCTATGAGTGGCATGAGGAGGCCAACAACGACAAACATGAACGGTTTGTTGGATGTGGTGGTAGCGACTGTCGGGTAACGATTGAGCGACGCAAGACTTCTAGCAATTGGTCGAAGGGGCAAGGGACGAGCAGGAGACACCAATGGACGATGAAGGGGATGACATGGATGAAGGTGATGACTTGAATGATGGCCAACACTATATACAATTCAAATCCGACCTCATGATGATATACTAAACCCTCAACCACTACATCACGGCTAATTCTTATTTTATTTTAAAAGAAAAAAATGCTATTTTCTTATAGTCATGCTTTTTTAGTTAAGAGACAAATTAGATTTTCATTTTTTCCCCCAAAAAAAACTCTTATTATATATTATTTTGATTCTAAAGAGTAAAACAAAAAGACAAAAACTAGACTAGAGCTAGCCATGAGGCAGCCCCTCCCCTTTATTCTCCCATGAGAAGTTAGCATCGTTGGACATAGTGCCCGGCGACTGCTTTCCCACCCTTTAAATAACCATGCATTATGAACATTTCCATGCTATCAAATAAATAATAATTTTCACTTTTTCATTATAATTTTTATAATAACAAAAACCTACACATATTTTAAAAAAAAAAATTTAAATGAGTAATATTTCGTTTAAATATTATACGTTTTGTTTGAGAACGCGTTAAACTTCTATCTGATCGCACTTAACAAAGCATTTTCGGAATATCTCGAAATGTTGTATCGCAAGAACGACGAATTTTTGATGTTTTAGAACGGAAAAGATAAGCTAGTTTTGTCTCCAGTGTTGAATTACTTTTTAGTTTTTTAATCTTAGTGTTCTAAATCGGATCAAAGGTAGTACTTAAAGAGACCATATGATGCAATGAGTGGAAAATCTTTCCTCAAAAGTTGTCTCATTAACTTAATAAGAGATCACAGACAAAGCTCCTTGATTAATGAGACCAGTTTATGAAACACTAAAATAAATAACACCCAGAGGAGAAAGCATTAGGACATCATATTTTACTAACTTCATCATCATAGCTATAAAGTAGAATTAATCATTAAATAATTCATCATTGATTAAACAAAAGGCCTACGACCTTAGATAGGAGTGGAACTAGGTTATGTTTAGAGTTGTAATTATGCAAAAAAAAATAGAGTTGTAATTATGTAAATGTGAAAATTTAAGTGCTAAATACATACATGAACATATAAGAATTGTGTGGTTTCTTTGCACCTACTTAGGACCCCGAACTCTAATGATACAAAAATACTGCCCTAAACTTCTCCACTCCCCAAATCTTTCACCATCATGTCGCTAACTTCGCCGTCTCCATGACTATCACTTAGCAATCTTAAATATGAGATTGAAGATATTGGATAGATTTGGAGCGGAGATGTAGGGCTGTCAAAATGGCTTGTTGTTCGTGAATAACTCGTGTTTGGCTCGTTCGCTAGGTTCGCTAAGTTAACGAGCCGAACCCAAACAAAGATTTGTTCGTTCATATTTGGATCTTTTTGGCTCGAAATACTACTCATCAATTATATAGTTTATATACGTATAAGTAGTGTTTTAAAAAAAATCTAATTGGCTACCAAGCTACAAATATTTATTTCAATTAAAAGTACTAATTAAGAAAATGAAATAAAAATTATTAAATTAGATTCAAATGATGTTTTAATGTAAACAATAATTTTTAAATCATGTCCCAACCCGTAACATCTTATGACGACGTGATTAGAGTTGTTTGACAACTCTTTGATCGTGAATGGCTCGTGTTCGGCTTGCTAAGCAAACAATTCGAACACGAACACACTTTTTTAGCTCAAGCTCGCTCGTGTTCGGCTCATTTACACCCCTAGGGAGATGTCTAGGGCTGTATTCTTATATTATTTAAACTTGGGGTGTTAAAAGTAAGTAAAATAAAAGATATTGGATATAATATGAAAACATTAACATTAATTGCTTGATAAAAACTTTGTTTTTTTTTTTGGGTTAAATTGGGCGCAATTTCCGAAATGAAAAAAAAGAAGAAGAGCAAAGGCATAGGAGGGAGAGGAGATGGGAAGGGAAGAATCCGGCTTCGCAGTTGGGCGTCAGTCAGAAACAGAAACAGTGGACTGAGAAAGCCATAAATTTGCCCGCAATCAAGAGTTGCGAAGCACGAGATGAGGGAGGTGGCAGCACATGCCGCTCCCTCAGGAGACCACCAGCGGCGTGGAATAAGAGGAGCTGTCATGCTTCGAATTTCGTGCATTCCTACATCCATCCATCCATCCATCCATCCATCCATCCATCCCTCCATCATCCATTATACTTACAATATGGATGATGGATGATGCACA
The DNA here is from genome assembly GCF_001263595.1 of Phalaenopsis equestris. Lineage (NCBI taxonomy): Eukaryota > Viridiplantae > Streptophyta > Magnoliopsida > Asparagales > Orchidaceae > Phalaenopsis > Phalaenopsis equestris. The sequence continues at coordinate 281,585 of NW_018165537.1, forward strand.
TATGGGACGATGATGGATGCCACGTCTTATCATGATGTGCCTTCTCATTCTGTCTTTTCATGCCATGATCCAAGGTACATCTCATCCTCCATCCCATTGTCCTACCATTTCAGGATTTTAGATATGTGTAGGGGCATATTTGCACAAATACCACACAATTCTTATTTATTTACGTTTACATTTTGTGACTAATGGTTTCGTTTGATGGAACGGCAAGCAAGAATTTTTAATCAAATCCTTCTAAAACTGTGGAGTGCTGAACTCCTTTTCTGAGTTGGACCCCCTCTATTCCCAAAGACTTTTTAAAAGCATATTTTTATCATAATTTAGTTGCTCTATGTATTAAGGTAAAACAATTACTATTATTATTAGAAGTGATAATGATGTGACATATCAATTATACTATAGCTGAGTATTGTCATCTTTGTTACTTATATGAGTACCTCGGCTATATTTGCACATATGGTTATATATTTTATAGTTATCTAGGATATTCTGTATGATTGTACTAGTAGGGCTTGTCCTAATAAAGACGTATATGTAAGGAGGCCTCTAGGTATTTGGGGAGTGGAGGTTATTTTACAATTTTTGATATTTAATTACATATATGTTTTTATTTTTGATGTCTCTCTCATCTTTAATTTTAGCTTTGTGCTATTAGAGCCATTTTCCACTAGAATATGGCGGAAGGAACCAAACATTCGGCTGTCAATGTCGGTTAAAGTTTGGAGTCCTCATGGATTGTCCAGTTGTCAAGCTCGTTTAGTTTTATACTAAAATGCGAAAAGAATTACAAGAGCACAGAGTCGATGCTCATAGTAACCAAAATCTCAAAATTAAGGTATCTACAACCATACCAATACCTTGTGCCAGAAATTTAAAGGATCAGAGTCGAAAGGTACTGTCACACCCTGAGTTTGGAAAAATTTGATCATACAGTAACAATCATTTCATTCTCCCTTAGGAAAATGTCATCTTAGACATTCAAAATAACTAACTTCTAAACAAATATGGATAAAACTGTCTCATATGAATATATTTTTACAAAGTGGCTTCCCTTTCTAATACGTGCTTCCATTGAAATTGAACTATATATAGGGATCTACTTGCTCTGCAATTGTCTCACATCAAAGTCTAAAATAGGTTGTGGTTCCTCACTGTAATTTGAGTTAGGCTACATCTCAATCTCATCCTAAAAACCCTATGCTTAATATCGAAAATCTATTTTCTTAAAATGGATATATGAACCATATTATGCACAACTGACATATGATCAGGTAGTAATAATCAATAAGTAGAATTACCAACTCTACCAATAACCTCAAAAGATTAAATTAATCTCAAGCTCATTGTAACCACTCTACTCACCCCTTCATGTTATCAGAGTATATTTTGACTTTTGATATGAAACAATTGAGGAGCAAGCATATCCCATATGCATTTTTTAAGGATGCATTATTTATAAGGATGGTAGAAAGTGGTGACACACGCTAATATGATGTTATGGTAAGTGTAGTCATACATTCATGGCCAAGAAAATAATTCTTCTTCACTTACACTTAATTTGATTATGTCAATATATTTTATGAATTAATACCAATATAAAACCAACTAATGACATATTTGCCATTAACTAAAGGATGTATTTATATTTCTGTTGTTGACTATAGATATATTTTTGTTCTTGCTCAATAGATATTTGTCAAATGGAGTTGTTTGTGTGTGTTAATGACTCTCACATTTGCTCAACTATTTAAGTTGATGATGTTCATCTATTAATAATCTATTAAGTTCAAGTTAGAACTCTCACTTTTGGGTTTAACATATACTCTATTAATAAAATGAAATTGCATATCATTAAACTGGGTCTAGCTCACTTAGTTGGTCCCATACAATTAAAGAAGCCTTACACTTATACTTAAATATGAAATGGGACCATCTAATTGAATGAAGAGAATAATGAATTTATTTTCTTATTCAACTTTTGCTAGGGAGTGAATTTTCACTCTTAATTAGGTGGTATTTTACCATTATACAACATTGATAACATCAATTTGCATTTAAATTATAATGTTCTTAATTTTCTGTTATAGATTTATTTTTTTCTTACAAAAATATGATAAGAAAATAGCACAAAGGAAATTATCAAGTGCATTTCATAGGCAAAGGTTTAAGTTCCCTTCACAAATTCCTTCTAATAACAATCATATCATTAATAAAATATTTTACTTGTTCAATTTCTTATAGCATTCATGAAAAAACAGTTTGGTGTTGGTATAATGTTATTTGATATTAAATTCTTGAAGGACGTGATGTTTGTAAAAATATTAATCTTTGAATTAAGAAACTGTATTGACTTTTATTGTATATTGATAGGGTTATACATATTCTCCATAATGCAAAATATATTGTTATTATAAAAAATAAAATGGTAATATGACTAGCCTTATTATTATTGAGATTTATTTTGGACAAAATATATCTCGCTCAAGGGCATTTTTGCCCTATGATTAATTGAAAAGTGCAGAATGTATTAATATTATTCATTTTGATCTTTTTTGAATGAACACATCCATAATACTATTGACAAAGATAGATCGATGGATGCCCTAAACGAGAGTAACATTAATGCATATATCATACAATCAAATTCATCATATCAATATAACCTTTAGGATTGTGTAGTGATAAATTGATCAATTAAATCATTGAATTTATATCCCAAGCATCTCATCAATAGAATCCGTTATATTTCAATAAAAAGTTTATGACCATCAAATGACTCCAAGACTTGCTAGAAGGATCTTCTCTCAATACATTATCTAAAGTCATTGACTAATTGAGCATGTATGAATTGTGATGGGATATGTTTAAAGTTTTTTGTAGTTAAAAATGAATATCATTCAGTCCATATACAAAACCATGACAATAAACATTTTCCTTATTACTCTACCCAATAATGATGTACAATGTAATTTCTGACAACATCTGGATCATAAAATCTCTCGTAATTCCAACACAATATTTGGGGTCCAGTGGCTAACTAAAGTGCAAATGCATTAATTCCTGCTAAGATTACTTAACACCCTTACTTAACACCCCTAATCAGGCCTTAATGACCACCTAAACCTTTGAATATACTGTACTGTATCACACATATAACAGGGGCTGCTGGAAAAAGCATGCATTCATGGTCTTCGTACCTCATTCCAAGCTCAATAGCCGAGATCCAGTTATTTTCTCCTAATAATCTACTAATTATTATGCTGTAATAATTATCATTAACAGATTAAAAATGATATTAATGGGAATGTGCAGGTTTAATGTGCTTTACACGTTCTCCCATGTGATCAGCATCCGGCTTCTTGGAGCTGTAATCATTGCCTTTGAATGTAAGCAGTGGATAGAGGAGAGAAGGAGAGAAGTATAGCGAGAATGACTCTGATATTTCTCTCTCCTTGTCTCCCTCTTTTATCATTTTTATATTATGATGTGATCACTGATATATTCATTCAAAAAATATTCCCTCTCCTTGGGGAATGCTAATTATATTTTAATTTTATTTTTGGAAGGGAATGTTTTGAGATTATTTTATGGAATCATTGTTTATTAGTATATTGTATAATGTGATATGATAAGAGTTCTTCATCCTAGATTCCTATTTCTAGTCAATATGTCACTCATTTAAATATAATTAAAAATCTTATGTCATAATAAAAGTATAAATCTTATCCCCTAAAATCTCATGTATAAACTTATGTCATGATAAAATTAAAATTTTAAAAATTAAAAAAAAAAAAAGTTATGTTATGGCAATTCCTAACATGCCCTTTAGTTAATAATCAGCATGAGTAAAAGCTTCCAACTCCCACATGAAAAAAACTATGTAAAGATACAGTGCTGCAGATTACATAAAAAGAATCATAGCCATAACCACCAAATGCTCTAATCAACAACCAATCAGCCCATATGATTGTAAACATATAAAAGAACTGCATTTACTTAACAAAATATAAAAAAAGTTTGAATCTTTATCATTTCTATTAATAAAAGAAAAAAAAATTGCAATCTTTTAATAATTAGATGAATGAGAGGGAGAACAGACGTAGATGCAAATGAAAGAATTAGCTTGGCCATGTGGAAAGCAGAGAGGAAAAACTCCCAAAACAACTTTTCACACATGAAATCCTCTTTTGCTGATAAGACAAAGCGCTTAGAAGTTTTGAACAATACATAGACATAGCTCTCTCTCTCTCTTTCTCTCCCTCTTCATCCAACATTAATTTCCTCTATATAAAACCCACTCCCCTTCCACTGCTTTCCCTCACTACACTCCAAGCATAACACTGAAGCAGAGCTTTCCCCTGCAATTTCGATCTTCGATTCCTCTCCACTCTTCTTCCTCCTTTCGTCTTACAACATCACAAAAAAATGATTCAAGAACTCTTATCTGCTGTTGTGGAAGAAAGGAAGCTCTCATTCTCAGCAGAAGGTCGTCTTCTACCAAATGAAGCTCCCTCTCCCTTCCTCTATTCTACTTCAATGTCCACCACATTATCCCCTTCTTCCTCTGCTTCCACCATACAACTCTCATCTTCGTCATCACCATCGACCGCCTCCGAGCCTCCTCAGCAAAAGCTAAGGTGCCCGCGGTGCGACTCATCGAACACCAAATTTTGCTACTATAACAACTACAACCTCACCCAGCCACGCCACTTCTGCAAGACTTGCCGACGTTATTGGACCAAAGGTGGAGCCCTCCGCAACGTCCCGATTGGTGGCGGGTGCCGCAAGGCAAAGCCAGCACCAATTGTAGCCGGCGGCGGTAAGTCTAGTAATGGGACCAAGACCAACAAATCAATTTCTTCGCTTGATGCTATTGCTCGAGCCGGTTTCGGTTTGGAACCCGAGCTCTTCTCTCCAAGTCCACTTCTATGGAGCGGGCCAGCCGCACCACCGCCGCCGGCCCCCCACACTTCCCACCTTCTCGCTCTTCTACGTGCCGGCGGAGCGGCCGGCTTTCGAGGCCTTGAACCAAATCCTCCTCTTAGCGGGCTTAATTCTGTTAGAATCAAAGAGGAAGCTGGAATTATGGAGCCATGGAGTCAGTTTTCAAGCACAGTTGGGATGGGATCTCTGTGGAAAAACGAAGGGCAGCTGCCATATGTACAGCTTCAGGAGAACAATTTGTCGTCATCATTCGGAGATGTGGCGGCGGCCGGGATTCAGGAGGTTTACCAAAGGCTGAAGCAGCAGGCTTACTGCAATGATCAGTTGAGCATTGCTATGAGCAATGGTTGGTCATCAGCTCCTGCAGCAATGGGTACAAGTATTGGTGGTGGAGGGGGAAGTTCTAATGCAGCTGTGGATGGAGTTGAGGTTGCCATGGGAGGTGAGTTTGGGTATTGGAATCCGGCCTTCTCATCTTGGTCTGATATGTCCAGTACAAGTTAACCTGAATCATTGATGATTCAAATTATGGTTAATTAAGATTTTGTGGGTCTTTTTTTGGCTTTGGTTTGCGTTAGTGTTGGAGTAAATTATGATTAGTTGTTTGTTGCTTTGTAGTTTGATATTCTTCTTCTTACTTATCTTTTTTTTTCTTTTTTTTTTTTTTAATTTCAACTGGTTTGTATGCTATTAAAGAGAATGTATGAAGGTGGTTAATGGATAGTAGTCAAGACATTAATATGTTTGATAAATCCAAATGAGTCTTTTATTTTGTTTCATTGATTTTATTATATATATATAATATATATATATATATATATATATTTGTGAATAAAATTATTAACATGTATAAAAATAATAATAATAAAAAGAATAGGCTAGCATATAGGTTGCTATGAACATGCCAAAAAAGGAAAAACAGATGGAATGAACACATACAATATTGTATGAGAATGATTTAGAAAAAATGGATTTGACATTGTATAGAGTTGAGGAATGCATGACAAGAACAAAGAAGAGTTAAGGATTCATATATTTTTAGAATAAGGCTAAATCAAGTTGATATATATATTCATATTGGTTACTTGGCGTGTGATAAACTCGCATGGAATGTGTTTGGTTTAGAGAAGGAAAAAAGGTAACAAGGAATTAGTGCCTTCTCTTCTTCTTATATATTGATGTACATAATGGCTTGTAAACACATGGCTTAATCATATAAAAAATAAGACATAATTGCAGCATTAAATTCATGCTTATAATATGCCACGCTTCTGTGCAGCACTGTTATGGTGCATGTAAGAGAGAGAGAGTGTGTTAGCAGGAGAAGGGAAAAAGATGAAAGGAAATGAGAGGAGTGCCGGGGGAGATTCTTGGTGTTATTGAGCAGTGGGAAAGTGCGAGAAGAGCAGCCTTTGGAAGGAGTGTTTGACAGAGATGGGAGCTTGGATTCGATTCTTCCTCCACCATTACTGCACCTTCCACTGAATGGATATAATATTGTTTTTATTTTCTTTTAATTGTATTAGAAGATTAATTTATATATCCTCAATATATATATATATATATATATGTGTACATAAATGCTATATATTTTAGGTGTATCAGTCACCTCCACTTACCAAATTTGGCAAAGAAAATATTCAGTATGATGGATTTCATAAATCCTTGGTTAATGGAATGCAGTTTCCTAGAAAATATTTGATAAATTATTAATATTAATTTGGTGTATTATAAAGTTAGAGACATTCAAAAGCATTAATTTTTGTAATATATTTTTTTTTGTAATTGTATTGAGGATTTATATGTTATGAATGAATGCTTAATTAATGTTTCTTTTAAATTGTGGGTTATTGTTGAGCACCTTGCACACATTAGAAAAAGGAAGATTGACAATATGATCGGTGTGCTGTATTATTTTAGTCTTTATTTAATGGTCGACTCTGTAAGATTAAGAGAAGACCACATTATGATTTAGCACGGGCGTATTGTTTAATATTTAATTACATATTTTAATTATTTATTAGATGTTATTGTATATTGTTTGCATATTTATGATATTTTATGTGGTCATTTTGACATGATGTAATAGTTGGGTTTACCATATTATTTATTTCGTAAATTAAAAAAAAAAAAATTAAAAGCATTTTCTTGAGTGTTGAGAAATGTCCATTGCTTACATGAATAGTTAATTATGACCATGTTTGGCTATGTTATAATTCTATGTAAGAACTTTTAGTATAATAAAAAATAGATAAATATAATGCATGCTTGTGTGTATGATGGATGCAATATTGGCAAACCCCTTCTTAAATATTGGTTAGCCGAAATGATGAATCCACAAGGTGATAGTTCTTTTCAATGATTAATCAGTGATTTATTCTTTAGATGACCTTTTTATATATAGTGGCTAACTTAAATTTATGCTTTAATGGACAAGCAATGGATATTATTGAATTTAGATTATCTGATGATCTTATTAATAGTCACAAATAACATTGAAGTCATATTTATGCGGCTTGAAATTATCTCTAAATTTTCAAATTTCACCCCCTTAAATTTCTGCAACTCCTTTAAAGCCTAGTGGGTGAGGTGAGACAAGTGTTCCAGAATAATTTGATATATTAACTCTTCTATATTTTAGAAATTATCATTTATTTTTAAAAATTATCCAAGGAATTTATCATCATGTTTATTTCATCTGTATGTTGCATAAATTTTGCGCATATTCAACTCTACAAAATGTCTAATGTATAAATTCCTAGGAAACATTCAAATATTAACCAATTAGCCATCTTTTGGGGATTAATAAGATTTGGTCAAATATATTTGTCCATGTCCCAAATAACTGAACAATTTAAGTTGATTCATCGACATGATAAAAGACAAGTAATGCCTATATGAATGTGCAAAATAAATTAAAAATAAAATATAGTAATGAAGCAAAACACTTAGTATACATCCTAAAACATACTAAATGACCTTCTTAAAGTTCCCGGTCATGAATAACTATAAAAGGCTTTAATCAAATAGAAAACAAGTACTTATTAAATTTATCTCATAAGTACATCTAAAAGGACTTATTGAAAAAGATATGTATAACAAGTAGCCTTCTAGTTTTTGGAGCTCAATGTAGCCTGATCATGTTTATAGATTGAAGAAGCAGGTGTACGGATTAAAGTAAACCCTAATGACATGCTCAATATAGTCTTAATTCAAAGAAATTTGCTATAAGAATTATTGACATGACAATGCTTATTAGAAAGTCTGAATTTTATATTCTAATTAAATAACATATTTCTTGGAGCCACAAATAGCTTTGTGTAAGAAAAAAAATTCAAATCATGAAGTTTTAGATGAGTATCATGAGAGATTTGACATTGCAGGAGCTAGCTTATGAGTCCATGGGCTATTTACGTCATCATTTGATTATTGATAAATTAACTGCTTGACTTAATAGAGCATCTAAACCTTCCATACTTTCATTATAACCATTAATGAAAGAGAAAGAGAAGAGACCAAAATTTTAGGTCAATCTTTGTTAGATTTTATCCATTTCAAAATGAAAAGTGGTTGATCTCATTTCTATGACTTCATGATAATTCAAATTTTCATTAATTACTCCATTACTGATGAAGTTTAAACATATTAAAATTATTCCTTTTTAATTTCTATTGAGATATTACTTTCCATATTTTTTTATGATGGCAATGTGAAATTAATTCTTTTTTTCTTTGGAAAAAAAATGATAAAAATACTTAATTTTACTAATCATCTTAATGGTGATAATGTGAAAAAAAAATATACTTCATTTATTAGATGATAGACATAGCTTGATTTCATTCTATAAATGAAATAACATTCCTTATTAAATTTGCATTGAAATAACAAATCTAGTGGTGTATCAATTTCATAGCCAATTCATTTGGATTTGAGAATATCAACTTCATTACTTAAGAGTATCATTAAAGACACCAAAGCAGTTGTGTGTTGTTCATTCTTTATTTTTGTGTCCTCCCCATTTTGTGGTGTTGAAAAAAGTTAGTTGATAGTTTGGTTTTGTTTAGTGATGGTTTTAATTTCTTTTGGCATATTTTTGTTTTATTTCATTTTGCCATCTTATGTTATTTGGATTATGCCTCACTTAAAAACTATATATTTAAGTCACATAAAAACCACTAAATTATTGTTTACTTGTACACTAGATGGTCATTTTAGAGTAACGAAGGATGCATTAGAGATATGAAGTTGGGTTCGCGAGGCATGTTCCTATTTGCTCGAAAAATTGACTCAAGCCAAAATAGCTCAAACCAGAACCATATATTAAATGGGTCAGAAACTTCAATCCGAACACAACTCACCTTCAACCTGTATAACTCGTTTAATATAAGGAATAATAATTATTCGGGTCAAAACTGGGTTTGCTGCTCTATTTCAAGTCAGTTTAAGATTGATGGGTTAATTTTGAGTTGGCAGGTCAACCCAGACCCGACTCAAAATTTATTGTGATTAACCCGAATGTTGATATTTTGAGTAGGTTCGGGTCGAGTTGACATGTTAAATCAATTTTTGACATCCCTATGATGCATGCCCCTATTAAATTAGTAAAGAAATAATTGCAATAAACTCCTAAATTGATAACTAAATAAATATAACTCCAGCGTATTAGGCCCTATCTCTTGATAAAATGCTTAAAAATTATCCATCACAAGAAGAATTAGGAGATCCAGAGCCCAATCGACTAAAGAGGGCTTGCGCACATCTTTGAAGAGTCTTAATACAATTGTCAGAAACATAGAGAATTAATTAAAATGAATGAAGCTCATCATTAGATGGGAGATGCATTGAAGCTTTACATTTATTCAATAGTCTGCTCTTTACATAATCTGATAAAAAAAATTTCCTCCCAACAAGCGCCTATAAAAAGGAAGAAACCAACAAATCAAAGACCAAAACATTGTGCATGATTGGTCCCATAAAACTCAATTGCAATAGGCCAGTGAGAGATTATTTATTAGAAATCTCTTTAGCAGCTAAGAGTCTAATGAGAAATTAGTTCAGCAACAAGATTATATATATATAT
>NW_018165537.1:291628-323841 GCF_001263595.1 Phalaenopsis equestris
TATATATATATATAGGTTAGAGCCTCTTCATGGCTAAAAACATCACTTGCGCTGCTTCAGCTCCTTTACAAGTCTAATGCAACAACCTGCAAATGCAAACAAGTGAATTTGCATGGCATCGTTTAATTTCATTTTAAATTTCTATTAAAGTGATCAAACATAATTATAATATTAAGAATAATATACTAATTAATAAAAAAAATTCTATAAATAATATATATCTATGTTTTTACAGCAAGAAAAATAGAACAACATCTGAATATGTTATCCAGCAACGTTCTGTAATTCCAATAAACTCACCTTTAGCACGGAGTAGGTTATTGCATATTCAGCTGCATAGAAAATTTTTCTAATTCCTCCTCAAGTTCCATGACAATGTTCTTGTATTTGGCATTATCAGCCTATAAAACATTCAAGAAGTAATGATAAATGTAAAGATTAAATAATTAAAATCAGTAAAAAAACAAAAGATGATGAAGTAGAACCTTCAATAGTTCATTTTCAGTAGATAAAAATTTCTCATTCTCCTCGAGCTTCCCCAACCTAATTTGCGCAGCAATTAATTCTTCGTGTCTTCTATTTATTTCTTCAAGCAAGCTAAAATATGCACAAAAAAAAAAAAAAAAAAACTTGTATGCTTTAGCTCCAAGTGGAATGAAAGTATATAAGTCAATCACGATGGCAAGATGTGCTAAAAAGTCCACCTTTTTCTCTCTTCAACAAATTCATCAACTTTACTTTTCAGCTCTCCCAACTCCTTATCCTTCTCAAAGTAAAATATTTAACATAAGAATAACATTTACATTTTTATGTTTTGTATAAAAAAGCCAGCACACAAACCTTTTCTTTCATTGAATCATCTGAATGAGATCCTCCATTCATCTTCTGCAGCAACATAATAAAATAAAAATGTTTCAACAAATATGAGTAAACTAAAACCAGATGCAAAAAAAAAAGGATGTTTAAAGAATTCAATTAAAGACTGATCTCACTGAGTATTTTGTCATATCCAACTTGATTCCCAGTAAATCTCGAAGAACATCATGGGTCATGCTCTCAGCTGCTGCTAAGCGAATATTCAACATAAAAATCTGGTTGTAATACACAAAAACCAGCAAGTAAAAACACAAATTATTGGGAATAGCTAAATAAGTCGGGTGTAAAAATACAAATTACAAATAACTGAGAGGTACCTGGTTTTGTCGGCTTGCAGCTAAAGCTTCGAGTTCTTCAATCTTGCATCTTGCCACAGTCAACTCTTCATCCTTCTCGGTGTTGATTTGCTGTGCTAGTCCCACTATACATTTAAAAGGAGAACCAGAGCCTCTACTTTTTGCTGCGCCTTTTTCAGATTTCGTTAATGTTGGATTTGCAGTGTTGGAGATTACGAGGGTTGCGAGCTCAGTTTTGAGTTGGAAAGCCATCCCCTCCAGCTCTTTAAACTGCATATGGAAGAGGAATTATCAAAGATGATAAAGAAGTGCTAAACTAGTACCCCTTGACTTTTACATGGGTTTATTTTAATCCCAGAGTTGAAGTGTCCAATTAATCCCCAAACTCATTAAATTAGGGCTAAAGTAGTGATACCAGAAGAGAAAGCCCCAAACCACATTAAACATGTAAGTAAACTTTTATTGATATAAGGATTGGGTTAAAACACACACAAACTGAAAATAACTTGACCGACACATAGGATGACACAAACGGACACTTCAAAAGTGCATCCCAAAAGCGGTGGAGGTCGGGTTAGGTGGATTGGGATGGTTGGCAAGGGTGGTGGCAACAAGGGAATGCTGATGGTAGCAAGGGGGCGGTGCACAATTGCAGAGACAACAAGGTAAAATGCAGGAGGATGGAACGGTAGAGGCTGGGGAAGGGGATTAGGAGAGAGCGGAGGCTATAGGGACTGGATAACCAACAAAGAAGGAGGATACATCACCACCTTGGGGTAGCATATAGCCGGAGCACCACCACCTCCTCGGATACAACCCACAAAGGGAAAAAGGACTCCACACAAGAATCTAAATTCAACACACACCCAAAATTACTTTCCAACTCTGAGAACAATAACTAAATAGAGGGAGAAGGACTGGATAGCCAAAAAGGGAGAAAGATACATCACCCCACCTTGAAGTAGGATATAGTCGGAGCACCACCCCTCATCGGATACAACCTACAACGGTGAAAATGACTCCACACAAGAATCTAAAATCAACACACACCAAAAACTGCTTCTTAACTCTGAGAACAATAACTAAATGGACTCTTACATGAAGAAGGAAAGAAAGAGATAAAGAAGGAAACTCCCACACAAAAGGAAGGGGTGAGGAGTCTAGAAATATTAAAAAAACAGCCCTAAAAATATTGTCAAACTAAGAAGATGTAGAAAAGCAAGGAGAGGCCCTGACGGCATTGTGCCCTTTTCCAAGCGCTCGATCCAAGCGAGAGATGTGAAAAGGAAGATCGCTTGGCCGCTCAATCCATTTGGAAGCTTGGAGCGATCCCCTGGACCTGCACTTGGGCAGGAAGTTCCCACACCCGCTTCCCGCATCTACGAGGGGACGTCCCAAGTCAAGTAGTCCTATCTAGAGAATATTTTCAACCCATATTAAAACAGTCTGGGATTAAATTGACATTTTTATAAACTCTGAGATCAAAATGATCCCCCTGCAAAGAGCTAGGGACAATTTTGGCCCTTTCTCGATAAAACAGTAAATGCAAGGTAGTTCACTCTGTGATTTTGGCAAATTACTGAAACACACAAAGTACCAAAATCGTCATGAATTTAGCTGAGAAAAAGGTAAGGTGATGGGGTACCTTCCGGTTATATTCACTTGCTTGTGCCTCTGCATGCAAGTTCAGTTCTGATATTATTGATTTGCACTGGACAAGCTGAGCAACCAGAGAAGTACATGGTTCAATAAGCTATAATTCCTCATGTTATTAGCCAACAAACCCAACTAAGAGCAGTAAGAATCACTATTTTAGGGGCTCAATTACTCATGTTATACCCCATACAAGTTACAGCTCAAAACTCAAAAACATGACCAAAATACTGAACGAAACAAAAAATGTAAAGTTATCACATGTTATCTTATTAATGTATTGCAGGCTTAGTTCTTTTAAGCATGAGTACCAAAATCTCATCTTGAACTTCACTATCTTAGATAAAAACTGTGAAATAAGTATCAGTCAATATGTAATAAGTGGATATAAATAGCTACTAAAGCACCAACATAACTCCATTGACTATTATATAGAAGACCGTCATTTCAGAGTTTAAACTGTGCGAATTAAAAAGAGAACAAAATATCACGAGTATATGAATGAGAGAGAGTGAAGCGGATGCTGGGAGGGGCAAAGGGTAGGCATAGGGAGACGGAATCAATGGGGGGTTGAATGTGAGTTGGACGACACTTAATGCTCTAGTAGGGTATGGGAGCTGAAAATTGAAAGTAATACAGGCACGGGCAGCTGCATAAGGGCTAGACATTTATAGGATTTGATTTTTTTTTATTAAATTGAAATAGATTAAATATTGGACAAATTTAATATGCTATATTCCTCTCCTGTAAACAATTTTTTCACTCAGGGATGTTGAAATTTCATCCTTATCATAAGTACAATCAATTATTTTATTCTTGGGAGGTGATTTGGGTAATATAAATGTCATTTCTGGCAATTTTCAAAATTATGAATGTGTCAATATGACTTGTTTTGCGAGAGTGAGTTTTTGATAAATTTTATTTATGCAATGCATTTGAACTGCACTTGCACAATGTCGTATACATTGACCATTTTTTTTTGTCATGTTCAATCAATTCAATCATGAGCATCCTTTCTCTATAATTTTGATGCTTCTATTTTATAAAATGAGTGATGTTTGAATAATTTTTAATACAATAAAGACATTTTGATCTAGGCCTTTGTTGATGTTGATATTTTGCATTGTATCAAACATGGAGTATAGAAGGATTTCAAAATGCTCTTGGGAGGAGAAAAACATTTGGGTTATGCTGATGCATAAACACGAAACCGACGAGATTAAATTTCACAGCAATACATTATGTAACAATATTTATTTTCCTTCCACACGTGTATACTTTCCAGTTTTTGCAAATGTTTGACCGTTTTCAAAACGAGTTGGATCTTAGTTTTAATATGAAATGATCCCAATATAGTTCTGAAGGTGACAAACGTGTCAAAGCTATATTTGGGTTGGACATGGGCACAAAAGGCACATTTAGAAGTATCCGTGCTTCATAGTTTGGATATATGCAAAGAAAAATGTAAAATATATCAATTAGAGAAGTAGATAAATTACTTTTAAAGAATTTAATTTTAAGAAGTGACTTAAGGTAAATGATCAAATTTTCAAAATGATTTGTGAAGAATAAGTTTAACACCTCAACGAAAAATAAATATAAATAAATAAATAAATAAATAAATAAAGATTTAAAAGTGCACACCAAATAATTGGGATAAAGCATATAATGATAATAAAACCCAACATGATTGGTGGGTATAAAAAATCTGAAAAATTAAATATTACCCATGAAAAAGAAATTCAAGTATATGCCAAAACAAACGCCATATATTTAATTTAGGAGTAATTGCATGCAAATAAAAAATCACGAAATTCAAGTATTTTCTTATTTCAGTTGGTTTACATTAGGAATCGACTTTAAGCTTACATCTTTTTGTTTTAGTTATGGATATTTACAGAAGAATGTGCCCTCGTGTATGCTTTTTGCTAATGATATCCTTCTAGTAGATAAAACTAGGGAGAGAGTTTAAAGAAAAAAAAGCTTGTCAACTTCAGAATCTAAAGGCTTTCCTTTGAGTAGATCTAAAATTGAATGCATGGAATATAATTTTAGTAATAGTAGATCTGGCAGGGGGATTGTAACAATTGACGAGTAAGTCAATAAAATGTGTGAATGTTTTAGATATCTCGGGTTTATTGTTCAAAGTAATGGTGATATAGATGGGGATATAGATGATAATATATAGATGGTGATGTTATTAGTAGAATTCAAGTTTGATGGTTGAAGTGGAAGAATATATTTGGTATATTGTGTGATAGCAAAATACCGCTTAGAAGTAAAGAAAAAAATTATAAGATGATGGTAAGATCCGCAACGCTTTATGGCGCAAAATGTTGACTTGTAAAAGAGAAGCATAAAGTGTTGCCTAGATGAGAATTAAAGAAAAAGATAATAAGATGATGGTAAGATCCGCAACGCTTTATGGCACAAAATGTTGACTTGTAAAAGAGAAGCATAAAGTGTTGCCTAGATGAGAATGTTTTAGGTGGATGAGCGGCTTTACATTGACAAAATGTGAAACAAATATATACGTGAAAGGGTTGGAGTAGCTTTAGTGAAAAATAAGATTAGAGAGAGTTGTATTAGATGGTTTGGTCACATTAAATATTGATCATATGATGACTCTATTAGGAGAGTTGATGTTTCAATTGACTTATGCTAAGAAAGATTGAGATAGATCAAAAAAGTCTTCAGCATGTTGCATAAAAAATTATCTTAATGTATTAGAATTAAATGAAAATATAATACTCAATAGGACAAGAAAAAAGATTCATGTTGTGGACTCCACTAAGTGGGACAAAGGCTTGTTGCTGTTGTTCTTGGTAATTACATGCATATTTAATAAATGCAAACTAGGTTCACTAATCTTAAATCTAAAATTCTATAATAAAACTTAAAGATAAATAACTTCTATATGCTATTTCCAATAATTTAGGAGTCATTAAGAAAACAATAAAAAAATAATGATTATATTTAAAAACAATGAATGTAATAGAAATTAAAATTTCAAAGCTTTACTTTATTATCTTTTACAATTTAGGGATCTTTCATCTTCTCATTATGCACAAAGATTATGTTAAGCCTAACAAACAAAATTACAAACCTCTAGTTCTTTTTCTGTTGCCTCCTTTCGGAGAAGTTGAATACTATTTTGAGCATTCTCTAGTTCAGATAGGTTTTCCTTAAGTTGCCTGCAAGGAAATAAAAATTCATCATTAGCGACAACTTGCAACGACAACTTTTAATACAAGATATTAAGACGAAAAAGCCTATGAATCTAACCAAAAGAGGGCATAATATACACTTTCACTTACATTATGCACATTCTTAGAAGTTTTAATAAGTAAAAATATGTTTTCTTTTGCTATTTTCATAGGGACTATTTCAAGATTTAGGATCCTAGAGGTTAGAAGGGATACAATTCTATTTATATCAAATCCTTAAAAGAGTGAGGGAAGTAATTTGGGATTGAGTTCTATTTCTAATTGCTTAAAATTGGTAAGGAGAGAAGGGGAAGCTGTGGTGAAATTGACTCAAGTTATGTTTGGGGCAACTACAATTGTTTGAATAAGCCAGTTGTGAAGTTGCAGTTGTTGTTACAAAAAAATTTTTTTTTTTGACAAAAATCAGACCACAGCTTTCTAGCAGCCACCGCAGGTAGCTAGCCATGGTGGGACCAACACAGATTTCATCTGCAACCTTTCAAAAAAGCAGGCACTGCACCACGGCCCCAAACACACCCTCAAACTCTTTGTTAACAACAAAAACATGGGTTCCTGGATTCCCTAAAACTTCTATCTAGGTCACTATTCTCCATTCACAATCAAATGATTATTTCTAGATTTATTGAACATGTAACTGAACAAGTAACTCCTCTTGTCTAATGGAATTTTTTGTCAGTGGGTTGGAGAAATTTTACGATCCATAATTGATGAAGGTGATTCCAAGACATGGACATTGATATCAAGAGGCAAGGAGTCACTACAATGAACATAAAAGCCATTAAGTCAAACGCTGAATCCAAGAAGGCATTCACATCATCAGATCCTCTATTTTTTGATTGTTGGTTCATTTCTGCATTTCTTTCTTATTTCTTGGATGAGTGGCTACCTAGGGATATTCATTTAAAACTGTCAGTAGGTTGGAGGAATGCTTCAAGCCAAATGTGTGTGAGTCCTGTTGGATTCTCATGAGTTTACCATCAGTGGCTTTACAATGAAAAAATTCGAAGCTAATATATCCGTGAAAAGGTTGGAGTAGCTTTAGTGAAAAGCAAGATTAGAGAGAGTCACCTTAGATGGTTTGGTAACATTAAACATTCATCATATGATGGCCCTATTAGGAGAGTTGATGTTTTTTAAATGAATTTTAATTGAATGTTAAGAAAGATTGAGATATATCCAAAAAGACTTGGGCATGTTGCATAAAAATTATCTTAATGTATTAGAATTAAATGAAAATATAATACTCAATAGGACAAAATGAAGAAAAATGATTCATGTAGTGAACTCCACGCAGTGGGACAGGACAATCCAATTTTAGGGCAAGCTTAGTATGGCTATTTTAGAACAGATTTTAGCGTGATTGGAAGCTTGTTTCTTGTTTATTTCCTTGATTTAAAAATTATTTCGGTGCTTACTGCAATCTATAATAGAATTTTTCCTTGTTTAGTCGTGCTCTTAGGTTACCTATTCTTGTAATCTCCTATTCTTGTAATCTTGAAAGTAAATTGCTAAGTTTTAAACCAAACCTTTTTGCCTCTTCTTCCTTTTCCAGCTCATTGCGTTGTATTCTTTGCCTTTCTGCTTCCCCTTTCACAATTTTTACCTGAAGTAACCATGGAAAACTCAAATGGAAATGCATTTTTACATAGGACAACAATGAATTTAAAGAAGAGAACAGTAATGTAATGCCTGTTCTTGCAATGCATTAACTGTGCATTCAAGCTCTTCAATTGATCTCTCTAACAGCTTAACCTCCTCTTCTTTGACTTGAGCATACGATCTTCTTTCTTCTGCAATCTGCGTGAAATTGTGAAAGATAGCCAATTGAGAAAAGATATAATAAAAACCATTGAGACGTGCATAGTTTTTGGTATTTGCACCTGTCGGGCTTCTATTGCAACAACTTTATTTACTACAGCAAGGGATTCTGCCAATTTAAGCTTTTCTTTCAAAATAGACACCTGAGATTCAAGTTGTTCTTTCGAATGTGTGCTTACTGTCATCTCATTCTGGAACTCCTCAAAAACATTACTTCTTTCGCTAAGCGAATCATGCAGCTTTTTTTGCAAAATTGCAGAACTCATTTTATCCTCAAACTCTTCTTGTAGATTTTGATTAAGAGTCTTCACCTCATGAAGCATCCTTATCATATGTTCTAATTGTAGCTTCAGCTGCTCATTCTCCATCAATAGCTTCCTTTGTGGAGATTCTGTTTCCACAGCTTCATTTTTTTTAGCAATGGATTTCGCTAATTTCAACTTCTCTTTTAAAGTGTATGCCTCAAATTCAAACTTTTCTTTCTCATGTGCAATTCTGGACATGTCCTTCTGCACCTCCTCAACAAGAACATCTCTTTGCCCAATCAAGATACTTGCATCAAGCAATTCTTTCTTTAACCTCTCCAAAGCGATTGTTTTCACATTATTTGATTCTTTGCATACTACTTCATATTTTCCTTGGAGTTCCTCAAGCTCCATTGACATCTCCATTAATCTTAATTTCAGCTCCTTATTCTCCATCAACTGATTCTTCAGCTGCTCAGCAACAATGACTTTATTTTCTTCAACAAGGATCAACTTATCATTTAAAGTGTATGACTCAGATTCAAATTCGTCTTTCTCATGTGCAATTCTGGACATGTCCTTCTGCAACTCCTCAACAAGAACTTCTCTTTGCCCAATCAATATACATGCATCAAGCAATTCTTTCTTTAACCTCTCCATAGCTATGGTTTTCATATTATCTGATTCTTTGCACACTACATATTTGCTTCGGAGTTCCTCGAGCATCATCGACATCCCCATTAATCTTAATTTCAGCACCTCATTCTCCATCAACTGATTCTCAAGCTGCTTAGCAACAATGGCTTTATTTTCTTCAACAAGGATCAATTTCTCAGTCAAGGTAGACACATGAGATTCAAGTTTATCATTTTCATGTTTGAAGCAACATATTTCTTTCTGCAGGTCCTCATAATCCTCATAAAGATGTTTTTTCTGATCAAGAACCATGGACTGCAACATTGTCACACTATAAGTAAGAAAATTTGAAGAATTCATTTCATTTACTTGAAAAAGAAAAAATACCCATCAATGTCATAAATAAAAGAAATAACAAAAAAAGTAAAAGCAGTGATCCAGGTTTATTCGCTTGTTTATTAAGGAAAGGGGAATTAGCTTACCTGGTTATCAGCATACTCATGCATACAAGATTTCAGTGTACTCATTTGCATTTGAAATTCTCGAAGCTTCATCTTTGCTTCTACAAGACCACAAGAAGAATCTAGAGTAGTGATCTTTCCCTCCTCGTTCTTCGAACTGGTATCTAAACAACCGTCTTTCCAGTGTTCTAGAGAATTGGCTTGTTGATAATTGTGCTCTACCTGTGCTCTTTGATCTTGACATCCTTTGCCTTCAATGGAGAGTAAAGAAGCATGCCCTTGTATGATGTCATCTTTTTGCGGAATAGTACTTTCAGATTCTCTAAGCTGCAAGTTGGCCTCATCCAATGCTTGAAGATGAATCTTATTTATCTCATATAATTTCTTCCCAATAATGAAAAAAATTGCAGCGCATATCTCAGCTTTCCTAACTTTTCTTACAGCATCCTCAACTTTGTCTTCTAATTCAGATATGATAGATGTTTTCTCGACCAATAGTGAAGTTAAATGGAGAATTCTGCTTTCTTTGTCAGAATTTTCTTGCTGTTGTGCTTCAGTAATAGCCAGTATTGCTCCTCTCAAGGTCATCAATTTTGACTCCATATCATGCCTTACATAACAAACATCTTCCAAATTCTTCTGTAGTTCTTCAATTAAAGAATCTCTTTTAGAGATTCCCATAATGATTTTTCCAAATTGCTCAGTGATCCAACTTTTCTTTGAGAAAATATCAGAAATAGAAGCTACCTCATGAGTGGCATTATCGAGTTGTGTCTTTCCGTTCTCAAGAAGATCTGAAATTTCAATGGCTAGTTGCACCCAATGTTCCATGATTGAACTCGTATTTTGTTCTTTCTCTTCAGTTAATTTGGAAAGCCTTATATTTTCTAGAGTTAACAAATAGAGTTTATCATCTTGCTCCTTTTTCTCCTTTTCAAGATCCATTAAGCGTTGTTTGGCCACCAGTTCATTTTTGTTGCATTCATCAACTATTTTATTAACTGTGGTGAGCTCCTCTTGCAGGTAGACAATAACTTCAGCAGTTTCAGCTTCAACTTGCCTACGAACTTCATCCATTTCTCTTTCACTGGATGAGTGAGATGCCTGGTCACTTTGACACCTCATGTTCAGGTTCCAAGCTTTTTCTAGAGAAGCTTGCACTCTTTTCAGTTTATCCTGAAAAGGAGAAGAACACTCACTTTCAGAGTAATCTTCTCTCAATATTTCATGAGCAATAATAGATTTTCTGTTTCCAACATCAATGCGCAAAGCAAGCTGTTTCTTAATTGTGGAGATCTGTTGCTCCTGTATCTTCACAGTATCCGCAAATCGAATGTTATTCTCTCTCAGTTCCTCAAGTTCATTAATCGAAAGCATTTGTTGGGATTCAAGGGCTTCAATGACAGACCTTGTGTCCTTCAATTTGTCTGTTGTTGCATCATATCTCTTATTTATCTGCAGAAGCTTATCATTTGTTATGCTTAGCTCAGTTTCTGAAAGAAATGCTCTTTTTTCTGCCTCAACGCGAGATGATTTCTCTACTGCAATAATCGTCTTTAGTATGTCTAGCTCTTGTTCCAGATTCGAAACTTCTTCAGCATGCTTTGTGCTACATGAACAAGACACTTTTTCGGGAGAAGCCAAACAAAGATCCTGAAAGGAGAAAGAGAATTTGAGTTAACATCAACAAAAGGTGAATAATATTCCACCCAACTTTTTGCCAAACAAAATTTTTGGTGTCGCCCAAAAGATCACCCTCCACCATTAAGGAAAAGCAATCCTTGTTCCACCAATTTGGTACACTACATCTACTTCTAAAGCTACAAATAACTTAGCTCTATCTTAGGAATTCAATTTAAAAGCAATCAATAGGTGTTTTGCAAAACATAAAGGGTTTGTCCGGGGTTGGCAGCAATTTTTATAAAAATGTTTATAAAGTTGGGGTGGAGAAAGAAACTTCTTAGAAAGTAGCTTCCCGACAAAAAATTTTATAAAAACAGCAAAAAGTCAATTCCTTAAACAAAGTTATGGCGGCGGTCTGAAACGGAAAGCAGGTAGAAAGCTATCCCAAATAGACTCCAAGTCTACATACAGACTAGATGAAAAAATCTAGTAGTCTCAATTTATTATAATGTCCCTAAAGTGTAAGAGAAGGCCCAATGTTTAAAGGCTTAGGCAATGTTGATTCCGTGAGACTTGATCTTTGTTAGTAATTAATTAATGAAGTTGATTTAGTGAGACTAGATCTCTTTTAGCTATTAATTCATGCGGTGGAGATCAAAGCACCATCCATACTCAAAGGAATTGAACAAGCATGATGTCAAAAGTAAGACAAGGAGCAAAAATCCATTAAAACCCGGAAAGAAATAGGAGAGGAGAACAATGACAACTTTAAAAGCCTGAGGGATCGAGAATGATGGGCCCAACTTAAGTGTGAGTATAGAAAAATTCAAATATTATGAGTTGTTGTTGAAAGAGAGTGAGAAGATGAAGCCAAAAGTGCATGAGAATCAGTGCAAGTGAGGGTGTACAGAGGATCACAGCCAAGCATCAAAGTTGATACAAGCAAACCCAAAGATCCAGCATGCACTCGAAAGCACAAGGCACATGGAAGGAAGGTAGAATAGGAAAACACAAGAGGACCATCGAATTTAAGTGTCTATACAAGATATATTCTATTTTTGATAAAACTAAAACACTAAATTGAACTCAATCATTAATTGATAAGCAATCAAGGGAAAACAAAATCTAAAGCAAAAAAAGACGAACCTGAGCATTGATGTCAGACTTTAGTTTCCCATCAAGGAATTGTGCAAACTGAACATAAAAGTAAATAACATCAATATCTTGTGTTAATTTAAGGAAAGGTTTCATAGCAACAAAGTAACCAAGGTCACATAATCTAAACCAGTTGCATTCACCTGATTTCGCAACTCAGATAATTCAGTTAATAAAAGGCCTCTTTCTCCTTCGTCATAGAAATCCTGAAACCTATAAAAAATTTATTTATTAAGAGAGTCAATCAGTTCAAAAGGATTACATCCTCAGCAAGAGCTACAAGGCGTACTTCCTCAGTTCTTCTAAGAGTCTTATATTTTCCGAGGCAAAACGAGTTACTTCAGGATTTCTATCAATCTTTGTTCGAAGCAATTTTATTTCTTCAGATAAAGCATTATTCTCCTCACGTAGATAGGATTCTGATGGAATCAGTCCATTCAAAAGTGCTTCCATCCTATAAATTTTATCTTCTCGAAATTTGATCATCATTTTCGAACATTGAGAGTCTTCTTCTCTTTGACGAACCTGCCAACAAAAATGGAGAAACAAACTTTTAACACCCAAACTAGTTCTGCATTAAAACCTCAGCATGTTAATGGTTGATCCTTATCAATTTAAAAATGATCACCAGGCGGTTGAGCTGCTCAATTTCTGCTTCAAGTTGCCTAATGGCAATGGCGGCTATTTTTTCTCTTCGAAATGCGCCAACTAACAATGCTTCAAATGATTTCAACTGCCAAAGCAACAAAGAGTATATTTTCATAGAAAACAGATGGAGGAAAATAAGAGCCTAACTCTACACACACAATATTATCAACTACAACCAAATTTATTGAAGAAAAATAACACCATGAGTTGTGTTAGAAAAGGATGCTAGCATATAAAATGATATTTTTCATACTATATAGGTCATCTGAAATAACAAATTTTATGTGCAAGCGCTATATGAACATATGTTAATTCTTTGTAATACTAGAATATGTGTATATACACCAACAAAATTAGAGGAAAATGAAATATTAAAAATAAATATAAAAAATAAGAATATCATTAATAATAAACTATGAAGCACAAACATTTAAAAAACTTTTTGTATGTGTATTAGGGTCTGTTTGGGGCTACTGCAACTTATTAATAAGCTGTTGCGCAACAGTTGTGGCAGGAAGTTGTTGCAGATAAGCTCATTTTCTTGTTTCTTTTTTACAGTTTCAAATCTATTGTGTTCCATCTATTTATGGACAAATGATCATTTCTTTAACATTATTTCTTTACCATGCACATAAGAGGACAAAGGCACTTCTTCAGCAAAAATAAACCAAAATTCAGTAGCAAGTCCGAAGAATTGCGCAACATACCTGTTTATTTAAAACTCTAACATCCTGCAATTCTTCACTATCGGAGATCTGGTTAAACTCGGATAGAATTCCAGTCAATTTTTTAGGAGAATAAGCATCATAATCAGCATTTTCAAGAGTTGTCGTACGAAAAGATAATGATCTCGAGATGTTTTGCTGCTTGAGCATGGACAACTCCTCCTGATACAATTAATTTTAAACTTTTGTTTATTCATAAGAAAAAAAAATACTTCCAATTGTGAAAATAATAAATTTGTTATGTGCTCTACATAAACCTTTAGCAAATGTATTTGATGTTGTAAGGCGAAGACATCACCCGAAGCATTTTCATTCACAACAGCCTAAATTTGCAGCGATAAAGCATCAAATATGAACCAAGAAATTTTATTCTAATAAAATATTGGTCTAAAAAATATCAGGCACCAATTAGAATCACTACATTGTTCTGAATAACTTTTGCACGCTGGGCAAATTTAAGAGTGCTCAATGTTTCATTTGTTGAGCTGCAAGGTAACAATGATAAATGTAAATTGCATAGACACGCATGCAGTGGACAATATAGATACAATTATAAAAAAAATACACTGCATACCATATAGAAGGACTGACATTTGCAATGATCATTGTTTTTGAATTTCCACCAAGAGAATCCTACATTACACACATTAGTGAAAAAAACAATGAATAAAACAGAAAAATTGCATGGAATTAGTTCACAGTCAACTCAAAACTAATTCTGACTTGAAGAAGAAATGTCAGTCTCGAATCTCTGTAAGGAACATGTCTTTGCCATCCATTTGCTAAATCAGCTAAAACCATTATTACATGCCTGCAAATCCAATAAATTCTCAAACAATGCTAATTATTAAAAATAAATAAAGTTCTATGTACAAAATAAAAGAAAAATAAATGCATCCTGCATATTGCATACCCAAGTGTTGATAAGGATTTATTAATGTTTGAAGCCTCCTTTAAGCGATCCCCTTCAGCACCAGATGTTTTTTGCCTGTTTAGGAGACATAAAATTAATCAAAATATAGTTACTTGATGACTCTTCATAAATCAAGAGAAAAACATATCGAGAAAGTACCTTTCAGATCCTGCAAGATCTACGAGGTTCAACCTTGCAAAACGCAATGTACTTGTTGAATCTTTTTGCCACCTGCTCTCAATGGTGCAAGTGAATACACTATGAGAACGACTGCTTTCACGATTCATCATTGTTGCTGCTACTTTCCTATTTGTAGCACCCTGAGACATTGTTGGCTTACATTTTACTGAACTTTTTACAATGAGATTTGAACAAGAAGTAAATAAGTACCTGAATAAGAAGTTGCAAAGTGTCATAAACATTTTCAACTTCAAATTCAGAAAGGTTTTCAACATGAACTCCCTTCCGCGGATCTTCTCGAATCTGTCAATCACAATGTGATGCCGCAAAATGATCAACAAAAAGAGAAGGAAAAAAAATTCAAAGATAGAAAAAAAATTAAGGTAGACATTTCAATGTTGGAAAAAAAATAAAACGAAATACAATTACGAACCAAAAAGAAAAAAAATAAATGAAATACAATCAGGAAACAAAAACTGAAATATGTCAGAACCTACAAGCAAGTTAGTGGAGGTTGGGTTGAGAAGATCAAAAATTTGTTCATTATAAATCTCCAAAAATGAACACTTGCAAGTGTATTTTAGTTTATCAACCCTCCTGCTCTCTTCCTCCTATAAATTGAGAAAAAAAACGTAAGCGAGAAAATATATATTGATAAAATGACAGTGATATTTAGGCATTTCACCGCTTTAATCCGTGCAAACAAGAATTCAAAAATTCTTGGTATCATTCCTCGGTTTGTACTCGGTCTGATTTCCAGATCATTAATCTCTCCAAGCATTGTATGTGTCTTCCCACTTCCAGTCTATAGCATCAAAATCATGCAGATTGAGACTCAAACACACAAATAAAATATAAACAATAACATATTATGAGTTTTCAAATTGGCTCTAACACCTCTACTTAATTTTTTACATTTATAACATCCAAATCTATCATATCACATAAAAAATACCACTATTTTGACTTTTAAAAAGTGAAATAAACCTTTCATGCATAGGTAATGTGGCATATATGTAAAAATTGAAGTTTGGGTGTTAGATATGTAAGAACATTGGAATTCCAATATTTTATGAACATTGGAATTCCAATATTTTACATTGGAATTCCAATATTTTATCTGCTTCAATTGAAATTTTAATACTAAATATTATGAATAGTACCTGTCCATAAGCAAACACACAGCTGTTATATCCAGACATGCAATTTTCAACCATTGGAAGTCCAGCCACTCGAAATAGCATTTCCTGTATACCACAAATGTTTTATACCAAAAATGGAGAATATAGTGGCCACAATTGCACAACAAAAGAAAAAAAAAGAAAAAATTTAGTAGAAAACCTGATTGACAGTTTCACAAGCTATATAATCAAACATAAATCGAGTCTCTGGTTGTCCAATCCATGTGATGCTTTGTGCACTTTCCTGCTTTATGCATCTACTGTAACCTTGTTGACTTCTCTCTACGATGTTGATAGGACGAACCCGAATCACTACCTACGTAGATAAAACACTTGGGTTCAGTATTATCAACGAATCAATCCCTACCTTCTAAACATAATGGACTCAAATAAAAGTTTTGTGTTTTGTATTCTATGAACTTCATTTTGCAATCAATAACTTGTTTTGTATTGTATCCAGTTTGTTATCAACCCAGTAACTCCTTGTATAGAAAATACATTTTGTCTTTCAAGCAATGGAGAACAGAAAATAATTTTGATCAAATTACAGGGAACTGTAATGCAAAAAAAGAACTAGTTAAGTTCAAATGACAATTTTCAATAATTCGTGTATCCTAATTCCTACTATTGTTTTAGTTTCCTTACAGCTTAATAAGCTAGAATCCTTTTCCTGCAACAAAAAATTCAAAAATATATTAAAAAAAAGAGGTTATTGAAACGAGGCCAGAAAAGCAATTTGTACCTGTACATTGTGATCCATCCAGAAGGAGGGATCCTCCTTGAGCTCAAAATGTGGCACTTCAACTGATGCATGAACTGGTGGAGGTGCAGATGACAATGTTATCCCTTTAGATGATACCAAAAAATTCATAGCCTTGACAGTTCTACAACACTGTGGAGCACGAGAGTTGCTAACCACATTGATCATGGGCTTAGAAACGCTCTTAGTGGGCGTGCTTTGCGTCGAGTTTGTACCAGAATGAACCGATGAGGCTCTCCCACCCGTTGCTATAGAGCGAGGAGTAGCAGCACTGTAACCATTCCCGAAGCGCAGCGCATGGTTTGCCATAAGAGGTGGTGGGGGCGGCAACTGGAATTGTCCCTGATGGAGCGAATACTCCCTTCGCTCCGGAGAAGCCAATCCGGCCTGTTCGACAATCGGAACCCATCCAAACCTGACCTTGCTCGCCGGCAATTTATTCGGTGTGCGTGACTGGAAGAACTGATCCGACCATTTCGCTTGCCTCTTGGAAGGGGTTTTTTCGCTCTTTCTCCTTAAATGCGTTTCTTGATCCAGCCCGAACCTAGGGTTTCGCTCGGGTTCTTGAATGGCGCTAAAAGGAAGTCTTGAGGGATCGGAAGTCTTGATGGATCCGCACCCTGCTGAGATGCAGATGAAACGGTCTGCTCTAGTGGAAGATTCTCGTTGTTTGCGTTGGTGGTAGGGTTCTTCCCGGAGTTCCCCTGGAAGAATTTAAACTCCCTTGACATTCTGTTAAGTTTACTCCAGATAAGAGAAAACATGGAAAACATGAGGATCAACAAAAAGGAAGTCGTGAAGAAGGGAAAATCGGGCTGAGAAATCAACGGATGATGGAAAGAGATAATAACCTGAAAGATTTAGTGAATAGTAGAATCCGAAGTCGAGAAATCCTTAACTATCTCTGCTTCCCGATCAAAGAGCTGATCAGTTTCCTAGGTTTTCGCCGTTCGGATAGTGAATAATCAAGTGTGAAGGTTTGAAACTACAGGATATGAACGGTGCTGATTTGTCGAATGTTTGAAAGCTGACGGCAGATAATAAGGAGGCGCTGCAAAAGTTCGAATTCCATCCCAATGCCGAAGAGGTCACGTGGCAACAACGGCTAGTCTGGAAAATTTTGAAATTTTGGAATGTCGCAAAGATCCTATTTCATGGCTGATTTGAATGTAGTTATGCAAATTATATCTTAAATTAATATATTTGTATAAGAGTATGAATGATTACATGCATTAATTATTTTAAATTGAGTGGAGCTCTCCATTTTTTGAATACAGTCTTTAGTTCTAAAAAAATAATGAACATAAAAAAGTATATGTGCGGTAAGCCTTCTAAAACTCTAACTTTAGTTATGCATGCTTGCACTCTGAGGGTATTTATGTAAGCCAAAATGCAAATCTAGTTATTCAACTCTTTACCAAATCATACATATGACCTTCATATTGTACATTTAACAAGGCTAGTTATATAAAATAATATATATTAAATAATGATATGATCTAATGATATAAACCTATATGATTACACTATTTAATGAACAACTAAGCCCTCCCATCATTGTGCGACTATCATAATTTCCAAGTAATTATCACATGATCCCTATCAGGGACCCAAATCTAATTTTGATTGTTTATGTTAGAAACTTATTTTTTGAACCTTTTATCCACTCATATCAACAGAAAGACCACGCTGATTATAACATCATTTTTTTTTTTACTTATGACATCTATGATCAATAATTATCTGGTCTCCACTAATGTTAATATATTATGTTTATAAATCATAGTGTTCAACACACATCTCTACTTATTAAGAGAATGGGTAAGTCAACACACATCTCTGTTTTTTTACCATGGGACGTAAGCAATTGCCCCTTATCCCCTGAGTTTTGAACTTCCTTATTAGTTGTCATTTAAAACTTATTGATAAGAAACCTTTGGTGTCATTCAACTGTTGTGGTATATATATAAAATAGAAGAACGATCATTGAAGAAGCGAAGAAATAGAACGAGAAAATTCATACTAGAAAACATTAACATTATAGAACACATAGATTTATGTGATTCGGGAAATTGCTTATGTCCACGGAGTTGCAGATGATTTAACTACTTGAGGAATTAACACCAGTCGATTTACACCAGTGATCGTCTCGACTTA
This sequence comes from Phalaenopsis equestris, assembly GCF_001263595.1. Lineage (NCBI taxonomy): Eukaryota > Viridiplantae > Streptophyta > Magnoliopsida > Asparagales > Orchidaceae > Phalaenopsis > Phalaenopsis equestris. The sequence goes on from NW_018165537.1 coordinate 310,183, forward strand.
CAAGAGGGATTTCTCACTTCCTTGCTCTTTCTCTCTCTCTCTTATTCTCTCTCTACACTAAGATACACCGAAGAAGAAAAACTCACAAGAGAATAAATCCAATTTGTCTTTTGCCACAAGCCACCAAGAAGAAGCGAATGGAGAACAATCTTCTTCTTCTTTTTTCTTCCTTCTGCTGCAAGGAACTTCTGCTTGCTCTTCTCTTCCTCTATCCCAAGGAAGCTCGAAGAAGAACACAAAAAAGTCTTGCAGTTGTGTTGACCTCATTTTTGGTTGAGGTCTTGTCTTTCTCTTTAGTAGCCTAAGGTCTAGTCATATGAATTTCTATTGACTAATCTTAGAGAACTATAGAAAGGCACCTTCACCATTAGAAATTTTAAACTCTTCTTTACTCAACTTGAAGTTCCACATATTGGTTCGAGCCTCTAACACTTAGTAGGTGGGGTCATTATGGGGGAGCTCAAGAAGAGTTCTTATAGGGCTATTTGACCTTAGGGTTGACCTTGGGTGTTGGTCTAGAGCTAAGGCATTCACTTCACTCACAATCACTCACTACCCTAAACCCAAAATTTCCTGACTTTGGTCCCTTGAGCCTTTGGGAAACTTATGTAGATGGTCTCCTAAACCTACTAGCCCTAGGCTAGGGTTTAGCTAAGACCAGTACATAGAGGACCCAAATGGCGTTTCCATTGGTCCATGACTTACTTTTGGTGGTTAGTTCCCCAATTTTATCCAAAATACTCAGTTTGACCTCTTTCCCCTAAACTCCCCCAAATTACCTAAGTACCCTTAAAACCCTAAATTTGGTCAAAATTTCCAAATTTATCTAAAATACCCAAAATTATTCAAAAATCATTTCAAACCTTTTGAAAACACCCAAATTACCCAAAATCACCAAAAAAAATTGTCAAATTACCAAAATGCCCCTCCTTAGCCCAAGGTTTCAAAAATTTCAAAAAATCCAAAAAATTTCCAAAATATTCCAAATATTCACAATTTCATTTTTCTCAGCTACAACATAATCCAATTTGGCCAATTTGATCATCTTTGACCAAAACCCCCAAATTACCTTTAAAGGCTCAAATCTCCCTAAATTCAACTCAAATGTCCATTAATTTGACCCCAATCTCCCCCAATTTCAATCCTAAACTCAAATAACCCTTCATATGACCAAAATATACTAAATCAAAGCCTAATTGGCCGTTGCATTGAGCCCAATTTTGATTTGAGCCAAACCTCCACTTTTGGTCACATGAACTAATCTCATCAAATTGAACCCATAGCCCACTCAATTTGCCACAATTTATGTTAAAAACTCTTTATAACATTACTAAACATCAAAATTATAACATTACTAAACAAAAACTCTTTATAACATTCCAAAACATCAAACCTTACCATAAATTAGTCTTGATGAATCCTCAATTCCATTTAATTTTGACCCAAATCCAAAAAAGCCCTAAATTTTGCCCCAAATTGACTATGTCCCCAGATTTCACCAAATTGATTGCCTTAACCCCAAAATTGACACCCAATTTATGTTTAAAACTCTTCATGAGGTTCCTATTGACCATTTTCAACCATCATTTTGGACTTAGCCCAAGGCTAGCCCAATCTAGACCCAAGTTTAGCCCAACATGCCCAAAATGACCAATATTCAAATTACTTCAAATTGACCCTTCAATTGAACTCAAAATCCCTTCAATCCTTCACCAAAAATGTTCATTGCAATCATATAAACCAAGTGCATTAATCAATTGGGCTCAAGGACATGGCTAACCTATCCCAAAAGTAAGTTTTGGTCATTTGCACCCACTTGGACCCATGCACTAAATGTAGCCTAACCACCCCAAAGCCATCAAATTAATGACTCCACAACCATTAATTGGACCCTAAGACTGAGCAAAAACTCACCTAACCACCTAATCTAAGCCATGGACCAATGGTCCCTTAAATCAAGGGATTTCATGACAAAATTGCCTAAGCTTAAGATTCTTTTTGCCAAAACTAAGCTCAAGCCCATTAATTTGTTGTGACATATTCCCTGGGTTCCATGAGCTCCTAGCCACCTCCCCTTGCCATGGCCGGCCGACCTAGTCGCCGAAGAAGCCAAAACTGAGGGTCACCCCCTCTTAAATTTTGCCCAAATCACACCTCGAGATTCAAACGTGGAGGCCACCTCACCCAAATGAGATGTTAGAGCCTCTTTGCCCTCCACGTAAGCACCATTTTTCACCCCTCAGTTAGCCATGACAGCCACCCCTTAGCCATTTTCATAAAATCCCACCTCCACGGCCATGGAGGGAGTGCTGAAACTTTCTCAGAGAGAGCCTCCCAAATCACTTATAGAGCTTCTTTGAGACCTACTCAGTGCAATCCAACCATCTTCCTTCACTGATTCCCATTGTGGAAGCTCAATTTTGAGCTCAAACTTCTGTCTAAAACTAAGACAGAGCTCAATACACCTCCACTACACCTCCACAGTCCACCAAACTAAAATTAAACTTACCCACACCTTCACAACACTGAAAGAAGACAAAGTCTCATCAAATCCCCTTTCCATAGAGCCCATAGCATAGACTTTGATCAACACTTGAAATAGAGCTTGGTCGAATTCATACATAACCTTACACCATAGCAAAAGGTTTAATCCCTAGCCTCCTTGGTCTCCAACGAACGTGCCAAGCATCTCTGATTGAAGTTTCCCTTCTCAGAGCAAAGGTATTGAACTCCTCCTCATCCCGAGCCTCTTTTGATTCTCCATTTGCTTGGGCTTAATTTCATAGCATCTTAACCATATAGATATGTTCCTCTAGTCTAGACGAGCATTTAAAAAAAAATTCATTCAATTTGGTTGTGAAATGAGGGAGATATCAAGCTTTGAAGATGGACAGTTCTCGGGCTAGGTCATTGGGGATGATGACGGATCATCGTTCGATCGAGAATGTATCAGATGGATGATCAAGATGAAGCCGTACAATGCTTTTTTACATGAACTGCGGGACGCGTGGCCGTTAGCGTGGACGGCGACGTCAAATGGGAGCGTGCCGCGTGGAGCTTCGTAGCTGCCTAGGATCCAGTCAGCGTCACGCGTTTAAAAAGATAAATATGGAATTAAAAAAAACAGAAAATGACCCCTAACTTTAAAAATCCATATCTTGGTTTAGAAAAATCACAAAAATAAAATAAAAATACTCTCTTGCTCAATGAACAGAGGAGAACAATGTGGAAATAATTTAAAATCCATTTGATGCATGTTTTATTTTTAATTAATTAAACACTGTCTTGAGTCTTTTGATTCTCCATGCATATAGACATTTCACCATGGCTTGAATTTTTGGCATATTGTAGCTTCTGTCAAGGGGAACACTCCCTGATTTTTCCAAAGTCAAAGGAGACCTCTAGACAGAGATCCATATTTTTCAAGTGCACAAGGAGACCGAGACCTCTAGACAGAGATCCATATTTTTCAAGTGCACATTATTTGCTTAAATTAATCATAATAATTAACATGTTGTTTAGAAAAATCCAAGAAAATTTTGAAATGTTTACTATGACCAGAGAACGATTAGGAAAATTTCTCATGAGTCAAGTCATTTAAAATGCACCTAATCTTCATAAACCCTAAATCATGAAGGTAATTAATTTTGGAAAACACAAACATAAAAATGACTTGTTTTTTAATCTCCACTATTTTCTAAGATCCAGAGAACTCCCCATAAAAATTTTAAAGCATTTTGAGTCCATTTGATGTCCTAAATTGATTTTTCAAGTTAAATATCTTTTTTTCTCTAAAAATGATTTTTAATGATCAAAATATAACTAAAAAAATTATGAAAACTTATTTTTGGAGTTCTCTGTGATTAGGGAATTTTATAAAAATAAAATGGTGTTTAAAATAAAAACTTCACTTTAAGCCTATTTTTAAATATTTAAAATAATTAAAAACTCATAAAAATCACAAAAATAATAAAATTCATAAAAATATTCTAATTTTTTTTTAAGCACTTAAAAATAATTTTAATATTTTTGCTAATTTTCTAAATAAAAATATTGTATTTTGAAGCTTAAAATAATTTTAAAAGGCTAAAAAATGAATTTCCAATAAAAATAATTCCAATAAATAAAAAAAATAAAAAAATATAAAATTTGCTTCCCTAGGTTCTCTGAGCTCAGGGAGATATTTAAAAAATGTAAAACTTAACTTTCCACATTTAAAATACTTTATATTTAATAAATATTCCAAAACTTAAAATAATTCTAATAATTCAAATAAAACTAAAAAAAATCATGAAATTTGTCCAAATGGCTCTCTAGTCTAGGTCTACCTCCAGTAAAAATTTCAAGTGATTAGGCTTCACCTTGGTCAAGTTAGCAAATTTTCTTGGAAAAATCCCATCTTTGCATGAAAATAATTATATAAATTAAATTAAATTTTTAAAAATCATATTTTCTTTTCTGATGTCTTAATTGATTCATAAATGAGGTAGGATAAAAATTTTAAAGTCATTTTATTTGAATTTGACAAATTATGAAGTGTTAGAGCCTTAGGGGCAAAAGTGTAATTTCAGGGATTTGGCCTAACATTTAAGCTTAATTCAAGGAGGGAAATGGGCAACCTATGATTTTAATCAGCTTGTTTGGATGATTGAAATTAAAAAGGGGTTAATTGGTAGAAACCAACCTCACTTTCCTAATTAGAAGGATAAATTAATAAATTTCTAAATTATTAAAATGTGGAGGTTTATTAAAATTAAATGAATCTAGGGCTTAGGGGTATGACCTTTGAAGTCAATAATTAATCAATTTAATACCCCTATTTGATGTTCAAATGAAATTCAAATAATGAATCATGATCACATAAAATTTAATATTTTCAAAATTAATTAAGACACTCACCTAGGTCTTAGTAGTGATCTAAGTTAAATCAAGATTGATTAAAGGAGGATTAGAAAAGCAAACATAACTAAAATTTAAGACCTTTAAAACACCACAAGCCCAATTAGCACCAAAATTTGGCTAAATGTTCTAACAACACCAACTTACTCCCTTTAAGGGCCTTCATTCACATAATTTTCAAAATTAAATTACAAATGATAATTACCCTACTCTTAAGGATAATTAGGACACCAATGTTCATTGAGCATTAAGGTATTCATAAGATGAATTATTAAGCAACATAATAAGTTTAAATGAGCTCGAGGCTTTTCACTAGGTAATAAGAGGGAAGCATGGACCTACTTCTTCCTCCTAACCTGTTGGATACCTTAGAGGTCTACTAAACTTAATATGCTTTGCTTAACAAAATCATCCTTAATCAAAATAATAGAGACCCACCAAGATATGATTTAGGGTTAGGTAGATCGCTAAAACTTTACTTTCCTGTTTCATATAAAATGCCCTGACATGCATTTTAAGTTTCAGGAGGTGGAACGAGAAGACTTGTCAGATACGCTTTTTATAGTTTACAGTGTTGTTTTTCTTGTACTTTTTATACTTGCAAAACTTGCATGCTAAACAATGATGCCACCCTACATGAAAACTAAAACTATCAGGATAACCACAAAATCAAAACCAAAACCAAAACTAAAGTTAAAATTAACCATTTCTATAACATTCAAAATATAAGACAACTCAAAATTTAATAGCAAACATCACACAAAACAACAACTATAACTAAATTAAGACGTCTATATCAAATGATCAAGAATCCCTTGGAGGAGGTAACCTACGGTTGCTAACGAGGCTTCCCACGGCCTACTCAAAATTTATTCGGGTCTACCCAAAGATTGATTTTTTGAGTCGGGTTGGGTTTAGTTGACATGTTAAATCAATTTTTGACAGCCCTATGATGCATGTCCCAATTAAATTAGTGAAGAAATAATTGCAATAAACTCCTAAAATGATTGTAAAATAAATATAACACCATGGTATGGGGTTCTATCTCTTGATAAAATGCTTAAAAATTATACCCATCACAACAAGAAGAATTAGAAGATCCACAGCCCAATCGATTAAAGAGGCGTTTACTCTTCTTTGCACAGGATTATTACAATTGTCAGAAACATAGAGAATTAATTAACATGAAGATCATCATGAGATGAAATGAAGCTTTACATTTTTTCAATAATCTGCTCTTTACATAATTTGATAAAAAATTTGCCTCCCAAAAAACACCAATAAAAAGGAAGAAATCAACAAATCTAAGACCAAAAATTGGCCATAAAACTCAATATTTGCGATAGGCCAATGAGTGATTATTTATTAGAAATCTCTTTGGCAGCTAAGAGTCTAATGAGAAATTAGTACAGCAGCAAGATTATATATATATAGAGGTTAGACTGGGAAGGCACCGAGGTTATTCTCCGGATCCATGACATCTCATAGTTCTTCTTCCTTTGGACTCTACAGCAAATTGTTCAAAATTTGAACCAATCCTCTTTCACACCTCTTTGTCTGATTTAGTTAAAAAGTCTTATCCTTTTGACCTCCTTGAAGATAATTTTTCCTGATTTTTATCGAGAGTTTTCTTAGATGACTTTGATCATTTAAGATGTAATTAATTATAGGGGCTTGCCCTTATAGGAAACTTTTCTCGAACCAGCTTAATATAAACCCTATTTAATTTTTCATATTAAATAGGGGAATTTGTTGGCAAATAAAACGGTTTCGCAGACCAAACGGATGTCATATCTTTCTTGGTTTATTTGATCGAGTCTCACCCTCAAGTCTTGTCTTTATCCTTTCAGATAAATACATGAGTTGAGGTAAAACACTTTTTCATTTAAACTATGAAAAATATGGGGCCAGTTTGATTTTCATATTTTTCTAAACTTAAATCAATATGTAAATTAAACGTCCTTCCGAAGCGGGCGACGGAATTTCATTTCCTGTGACCGACAGCTTCCTACGGGCAACACCTCCAAACCAAAATAGTGCTGACAAGTTGATCACTCTCAAGAGAAACAGAGGAGGCTGCTATTTGCGACTAAAAGGAGTGGGGCTACGTCGATTCGTGAAACGACAAAGGAAGCGGGAGCAGTTCACGAACAGCATGAGTCACGACTTTCCGCGATCTTGAATGGGAGTTGGATGACGGGATCGGGCGAATCGGACTGGGCTCCATCCAACAAATCTATCACTTGGAGACTGGTACACAGACTACAATGTCTTCCTGCTCAAACTGATATCCTCCACTTGCGGCGTAGCCTTTTCTTCTTCAAATGTGAATCCTCCACATCTGTAACTCAAAACCCCTGTCTTCGCACCAGAAGACCAACTGAAGCTGTGCACAACTTCAATTTCTCAAAAGTAACACTTTTAGTCAACATATCAGCAGGGTCCACATAGCCTTATACATCCAAGTTATTTCCTGGGTTACTCTTATCACTGCTTACAATTTCCACTACATGAGCAATATCCTACCTCTTCTAAAAGCTTTTTTCAACAAGTCTAGTCTTGTACCTCTTACTGTCTTTTAGCTCAGTCTTCACCCCGTACACTCACTTGTTGTGTAATGTCTTCTTCCTTGGTGGAAGTTCTGTCAAGTCTCACTTGCTTGAACTTTCATCTTGTAAGATTTCTTCATTGCTCTGTGGCTCTCCACCATCTGTCTATGGAACAATATGAATGGGTACCCCGGACACTCTCCTCTTCAATTACATCATCAACATAACTATGAACTGCCAACAATAGTGCATCATGTACTTCTTCATATACCACATTTTGCACTATCATTCTCCATATTCTTGATATTTCTGCAATTTCTCTTTATGTGGCCAGCCTTGCCACAATTCCAGCAGGTAGTCCTTGATTTTGATCTCCCTCTATTTGAGTTCATGTCTTGTTATCTCCCTTTGAAATCAACATTCAATGTCGAACTTGTATCTGCGATCTCGCTAGAATCTTTCACGTGCACCTCCTCAGCCAAAATCAAATCACAAATATCATCATATTTTAGTTTAGATTTACATGCAGAACTACTGACTGCCATCCTCATGGCTTCCCAACTATTTGACAACGATGCCAATAATATCAGCGCACGTATCTTATCATCAACATCAATTTCAACAGACGATAATTGATTTGTGATAATATTGAAATCATTCAGGTGTTGAGCAACAGAACCACATTCCTCTATCTTCAAATTGAATAAATTCTTCATCAAGTACACCTTGTTATTCGTCAATTGCTTTTCATAAATACCTGATAAGGTTGCTATGAGATTTTCAGTCGTCTTTTCCTTAACGACGTTGTGCGCAACGAACCTTGACATGATCAATCAAATAACCCCAGAACTTGTTGATCCAACATATTTCATTTAGCCTCATCCATCTTTTCAGGTCTTTTCCCCAATAACGAAAGTTGAAGTTTCTTCACATAGAGGTAGTCCTCTATCTGCATCCTCTAATAACCAAAATATGTTCCATCAATTTTCTTGATCCCTGAAACCTTCACTTCATCTGCAATCATCATTCTTCCTTAGATCCAAAAACACAGCTCTAATACCAGTTGTTGTGGTATATATATAAAATAGAAGAATGATCTTTTAAGAATGGAAAAATAGAACGAGAAAATTCATATTAGAAAACAATAATACAGCGGAACACACAGATTTACTTGGTTCGACAAATTGCCTACGTCCACAGAGTTGCTGAGGATTTTACTACTTGAGGAATTTACACCAATCGATCGTCTCGACTTACAAGTGCAATCTCTCACTTCCTTGCTCTCTCTCTTCTTCTCTCTCTACACCAAGATACACCGATAACATAAACTTACAAGAGAAATAAATTCAATTTCTCTTCTGCCACAAGCCACCAAAAAGAAGCCAAGGGAGAGAAATCTTCTTCTTCTTAAATCTTCTTCTTCTTTCCTTCTTCTTTCTTCTTCCTTCTGCTGCAAGGAACTACAGCTTCACTTCTCTTCCTCTATCCCGATGAAGCTCGAAGAAGAACACAAAAAAGCCTTGCAGTTGATCACTCTCAAGAGAAAGAGAGGAGGCTACTATTTGCGAAGGAGTGGGGCAGCGTTGATTCACAAAACGACAGAGGAAGCGGGAGCGGTTCGCGAACAGCAGGAGTCACGACTTTCTGCGATCATGAGCTGGAGCGGGATAACGGAATCGAGCGAACCAGACTGGGCTCCATCCAACATCAACCACCAACATTCGACAATGGTCTTCTCATTTGTGGCCTCGCCTCAAATCATGAAATGATCAAGTTGACTACTTACAATCACCCTACTTTTAATGTTCTTTATTGACTATCATATGATATTTGGCAACGACCAATATATGACATTTGTTAGCGACTAATATCTATTCGTTATCTTTTCAATATCTCAACCCCCCTTCATGTCAAAACAAATACTAACTTAACGGGGATTTAAATCTCGATTCTCAAAATCATTTAATTTACATTGCCTAATAACAATTTTAACACATCAAAACTCATCCTAATACTATCATAAGAGATCTTTCGACATTCATTTTTATTATATTGTACTAACGGCTTCTTTAGTTATGAGAAAAAAAAATTTTCTTTATAATTTTTAATTTGTACACATAAAATAATTTTGACTAGACTAATCTACATAAAATTTTCTCATTCTTAGAAACAAACTATATAAAATAATGTCCCAAATAGGAGTGTGAACGAGTCGAACAAGAGCGAACCCAGGATCAGCTCGTGTTTGGCTCATTAAAAAAATATCACTATTTATGTTCGGCTCGTTTATATTTCAAACAAAAAAAAGAGTGTTCATGTTCGGCTCATTTGCTTAGCGAACTAAAAACGAGTTGTTCATGAACAATGAGTCATTTTAATAACAGCCATAGAATGTTAAGTGTAGAGAAATATTTAAATTTTATTATTTATATAAAAACAACCTTTAATTTTAATTTTAATACATTTTTATTCTATTTTTAAATAATAATTTTAATTGATTATAAATTTTTTAACCTCGTATAATGAGTAGTATTTCAACCAAAAATAATTCGAGCACGAACGAACAAATCTTTATTAGTGTTCGGCTCGTTTATATATCTAGTGCTCAAAAAGTGTTCGTGTTTGACTCGTTAACTTAGCGAACAAATCAAACACAAGCTTCTTATTGAGTCGCACATGGGATATTTTTATAAACAAAAAGACATTTTGATAGCCCTAGTCACATATTTGTCGCTCTTAACTTATCCCTACAAATACAAAATCACTCGACATTCGCACAACATTAGATTATTTTCCATCATGCGACTATTGCTTGATTAAAGACACGTAATTTCTAATACTTATATCTTGAGGAAAAAAATTGCATTACGATCTTTTACTTAAAATTAGGAGCTCTCATATTTTTATATAATCCGAGCCTTTTTAAATATAAATCTTAATAATAAGAACCTAAGTCAAAGCATTATCAATTATGACTAATTTAATCCATGTTCATAAAAAATATCCGATATAAATTTAACGAACATATACTTATTATTTCTCAATGATAAATATTCAAAGCCAACAAATTTTAAGAAAATCTGAGAATTTTTCAATTATTTTATAATATAAATATAGATTAAAGCAAAGAATTTTCAGAATGTTCATAAAAATTTAATTTATGAAACACTTGTTAAAATCTTATCACCCACATGTTTAAAATATACTATATGTTTAGCAATGTTAACATTCAAATATTAACCAATTAGCCATCTTTTGAGGATTAATAAGATTTGGTCAAAAATAATTGTCCATGTCCCAAATAACCGAACAATTTAAGTTGATTTATCGACATCATAAAAGACAAGTAATGCTTATATGAATGTGCAAAATAAATTAAAAATAAAATATAGTAATGAAGCAAAACACTTAGTATACATCCTAAAACATACTAAATGAATTTCTTCAAATTCCGAGTCATGAATAAATACAAAAGGCTTTAATCAAATAGAAAAAAAGGGCTTATTACATGGATCTCATATGTGCATCTAAAAGGACTTGATGAAAAACAAATGTATAATAAGTGGCCTTCTAGTTTTTGGAGTTCAATGTAGCCTAATCATGTTTATAGATTGAAGAAGCATGTGTACGAATTAAAGCAAACCCTAATGATATGATATGAAATGCTCAATACAGTCTTAATTCAAAGAAATTTTCTATAGGAATTATAGACATGACATTGTTTATTTGAAGGTCTGAATTTTATATTTTAATTAAACAACATGTTTCTTGGAGCCACAAATAACTTTGTGTAAGAAAAAAATTCAAATCATGAAGTTTTAGATAGTATCATGAGAGATTTGAAATGGTAGGAGCTAGCTTACGTGTTCATGGACTATTGACTTCATCATTTGATTATTGATAGAATTATTGCTTGACTTAACAGAGCATCTAAACCTTCCATACTTGCATTATAACCATTAATGAAAGAGAAAGAGAGGAGACCAAAATTTTAGTTCAATCTTTTTTAGATTTTATCCATTTCAAATTGAAAAGTGGTTGATCTCATTTCTACGACTTCATGATAATTCAAATTTTTATTAATTACTCCATTATTGATAAGTTTAAACAAATTATAATTATTCCTTTTTAATTTCTTTTGAGATATTACTTTCCATAATGTTTTTTATGATGGCAATGTGAAATTAATTCTTTTATCTTTGAAAAAAATTACGGAAATACATAGTTTTATTAATCATCTTAATGGTGATAATGCGAAAAAAATTATACTTCAACATCACCACTTAAGAGTATTAAGATTATCATCAACGACACACGACCAAACATGTGTGTTGTTCATTCTTTATTTGGGTCCTCCTCATTTTGAGGTGTTCAAAAAAGTGAGTTGGTAGTTTGGTTTTGTTTAGTGGTTTTAGTTTTTTTTGGCATATTTTTGTTTTATTTTCTTTTAGTCATTTTATGTTATTTGGATTATGCCTTACTTACAACTATATTATAGATTAAAATTAAAAAAAAACATAAATTTAAGTTTCATAAAAACCACTAAATTATTGTTTACTTGTACACTAGATTGTCTTTTTAGAGTAACGAAGGATGCATTAGAGGTATGAAGTTGGGTTTGCGAGTCATGTTCACATTGGACCAAAAAATTGACTCCAACAAAAATAGCTTGGCCCAAACCAAACACATGTATTATACGAGTCAAAAAGTTCAACCCGAACACAACTCACCTTCAACCCGCCAATCCAAACCCATATCTCGTTTAATATAAGGAATAACAATTATTTGAGTCAAAACTGGGTTGGCGGCTCTATTTAAAGTCAATTTCGAGTTGGCAGGTCAACATAAACCCATCTTGAAAAATTAAACAGGTTAAAATTTTTAACCTGTACCCGACTCAAAATTTATTCGGGTCTACCCAAAGATTGATTTTTTGAGTCGGGTTGGGTTTAGTTGACATGTTAAATCAATTTTTGACAGCCCTATGATGCATGACCCGATTAAATTAGTGAAGAAATAATTGCAATAAACTCCTAAAATGATTGTAAAATAAATATAACACCATGGTATGGGGTTCTATCTCTTGATAAAATGCTTAAAAATTATACCCATCACAACAAGAAGAATTAGAAGATCCACAGCCCAATCGATTAAAGAGGCGTTTACTCTTCTTTGCACAGGATTATTACAATTGTCAGAAACATAGAGAATTAATTAACATGAAGATCATCATGAGATGAAATGAAGCTTTACATTTTTTCAATAATCTGCTCTTTACATAATTTGATAAAAAATTTGCCTCCCAAAAAACACCAATAAAAAGGAAGAAATCAACAAATCTAAGACCAAAAATTGGCCATAAAACTCAATATTTGCGATAGGCCAATGAGTGATTATTTATTAGAAATCTCTTTGGTAGCTAAGAGTCTAATGAGAAATTAGTACAGCAGCAAGATTATATATATATAGAGGTTAGATAATATACTATTTAATAACAAAAAAAAAATCTATAATGAATTCAATCACTAAATAAAGATCTTGCCAAACTACATTGACAAGAGAGAGACTAGGGAACCAAGCTTCTTTTATCCAAAAATACCAAAAAAATAAAAAAAAAGAAACAAAATAAAGATGGGATTGGCTAATGCAAAAATAGGAAATAAATAGAACAATATCAGAATATGTTATCCAACAAAGTTCAATAATTTCAATAAAATCACCCTTAACATGGAGTGGGTTATTGCATATCCAATAGAATAGAAATTTTTTCTAATTCCTCCTCAAGTTCCATGACAATTTGGCATTATCAGCCTGCAAAACATTCAAAAAGTATTGAATTGCATGTTGTGGTGAATGAGAAATGTAGAGATTAAACAATTAAAATCATTAAAAAAAACAACATATGATGAAGTAAAACCTTCAATAGTTCATTTTCAGTAGATAAAAATTCCTCATTCTCCTCGAGCTTCCCCAACCAAATTTGAGCCGCAATTAATTCTCTGTGACTTCTATTTATTTCTTCAAGCAAACTAAAATATGCAAAAACAAACTTTATTCTCAGTCAGTCACGATGGCAAGATGTGCTAAAGAGTTCACCTTTTTCTCTCTTCAACAAGTTCATCAACTTTCCTTTTCACGATGGCAAGATGTGCTAAAGAGTGATTATTTATTAGTAATTTCTAATGTCTTTTTAGTATAAGTATATATATAT
>NW_018165538.1:0-829 GCF_001263595.1 Phalaenopsis equestris
AAGTTCTAATAGATCCTGGCGCTAACGAATTTAACTACATCTTAACTTTATCCTTCAGCGAAAAAGAAAAAAGTCCAAGTCTAACAACATCATTTGAGACTCTGTCATATTTAAAAGTAGCACACAGTTCTAAGAAACTAGCAAGGTGTATGTTCGGATCTTCATTTGGTGTACCTCCAAATTGATTATTTTGTACCATTTGGATAATAACAGGTTTATACTCATATGAATTAGCAGCTACATCGGGATTTTGGATAGATAAGTGAATCTTATCTGTTGTAGGATTTGCATAATCTCTTAGGGGTCTAGGTTGGTGTTCATTCTCTATTCCTTGATTGTTCAAGTTGTTTTCCATTGTATCAGAATTTCTAGGTTCTCTTCTTATTTTTTTAATCCTTCTAACAGTGCGTTCTAATTCCGAATCGTAGGGTATAAAATTTTCAGGTCCAAATTTACGCGTACAATTTGAAATTAGTACTCAGTAATATAATTAACTAAATATAAATATAAAAATAAGTTGCAATTGAAGTAAAAATTTTCTAATAATCCTAATTTGTCCGTTACTCTGATCGTAATTTTAGTCACTCACTCCCGACAATGACGCTAAAATCTTGACAGCGACTTTATATATGCTTAAAAATACAAGAATTTGATACTGCTGCTAGAAGATTTAAATCCCCGACAACGATGCCAAAAACTTGACAGTGACTTTATATATGCTTAAAATATAAGATAAATATGGACGTATTAAATATTCAATAATTGTAAAGTCACACTTATCAATGCAAGTATACGTATCACTCAAGTAATATAAGGCTCTAATGGAGTC
>NW_018165538.1:1444-1790 GCF_001263595.1 Phalaenopsis equestris
AAGATCATCACAATTTCTTAAATATTTTCATGGCTTCGTCAATTCAAATCACCATTTCACAAATCTCGAGATAAGGAGAAAGACAGAGAAAACTACTCAGAACTCATGGGGAAAACACAACAAAACTCGAAATTCATATATAAAATCAAAGTCATACAAACTACAACAAGTAAATAACTTTTCTCTAAATTTTCCCCAAGAAAAAGCCTCAAAGTTCCTCTGAATCTCTTCCTTTCTTTACAACACACATAATTCCTCTTCGAAGTAGCAAGGAGGAAGAAATCTCTCACTTTCCCTCCACTCTTACAATTTCTCGAAGAAATCCTCACAATTGTTACACACTAAT